>NC_071327.1:67812330-68113580 GCF_943734725.1 Anopheles marshallii
TCACAGTACGCCCGTAGACCGATCAACAGCAGGTCGACGTATTGTTGCTGATAGATTTCGCATGTTTTCAGGCGGGTACGATGGGTGTTGAACACTGGATAAATAGAAGCTGAGTGGTCGGACCCGTCAGAAGGTTCATCGGTCGCACAATCTAACCAGCCACGGTTGAGTAGCAGCTGAAAGAAACTGCGCACATTGCGTAGGTTCAGGCTACGGTTGAACTTCTGGAGCAAATGCTCCGCAAGGTGTAGTTGCAGGAATGGCGACCGAAGGCTCCGGATCGTGCTGAGACATAAAGGTATGCTAAAGTATCCGGACGATTCTAGCGCTTTCCATAGCTGTCGTGCGTAATGGAGGCTGTTGTCCTTCACACACGGGTACTGTATCTGTCCCTCGTTGTGTTGGAACTCGCTGAGATTCACGGCTACCGTGACAATGTTCAACAGACGCTAAAAGAAGCAAGTTATCATTTGGTAAGTCATTTTATGCTTCAAAAAATGCATTCCATCCCTACCGAAACCACGGCGATATCATCTTCCGGGTATTGTAGCACGTTCATATTGATGAACATGTGGAAAAGCTTTTTGATGAAGAGATTCACACTGCCGTGATCACCGTTCCACACCAGCTGAGCCACCAGAGGGCTGCGTGACGGATTGCATAGGTTTTGTTGTGTTTTGGTTGGATTACTGGAATGAAAAGCAGTGGAGCATTAACAGCGAGAACATTTCATTGCAACCTTTTCTATCCATGCTTACCGAAGAATCCACATGGCAAAATCCATCTCTAGCAGTTTGACCAATATTTGCAGTACCGCAAATAATCGTTCGAACCGTTCCTCGCGCGACAGCTTATTGAAATCGTAGCACAACCTGTTCGTCAGAATCCAGGTGTTATAGTTGTACGCATGCATCTCATCGTCTTCGTTCATTTGGCTACGTTTGGTCATTCGTTTTCTTAGCCCAGGATGGTTTGCCGGCTCTCGTTCCGTTTCGATGTTATGCTCGATTAGATGGAGCACATTACGAAGCAAACCTTCACGTTGGTCGCACTGTTCAAAACACGCTGCATCTAGCTGGCCAAACACGATGCGTTGATAGGCAGGCCGTAAATCCCACCGACAGGGTGGAAAGCATTTTAGGCACTTTTCCAACACTTCACCCATTCCCACCACTATGTCTACCGTGCCGTACTCGACCTGCAGCTCTTCCGAGGGACGATTAATCGTTAGCATTAGCTGCAAACCGGCTACGAACAGCTCGGAATCGATGAATTCCTGGCGCATGATGGCTTGGTTAAGGAACCCGATGAACTGATCCGGACGGAACTCTCGGATCTGGTCGTGGGTGTTTGCCTGCCGCATCACGCTGACACATTTGGTACGAGGGCTGCGCTTGCAAACGTGCCGCTGGGCACACTCGGCAATATTTCGTACGCAGCGGGGGACGTAGTCAAGCGCCAAACGTTGGCAAACATCGAAATAGTGTCGGCCCAGCACGTATCGCAACCTTTCGAAAGCAACCAGTTCCGGCTGGGACGGTTGGTCGCATTCCTGTGGTGGATTAGGGTCGGATTTTCTTTTCTTTTTCGCAGGCGATTCCTCCCCGGTTGACATTCGGATCGTGTTGGTAATGTTGCGTAGTTTCGGCTTTACGGGAGGAAGGTTGTGGCTGGAATTTGCTTCACTTTGCGGATGCGTTAGAGCAGTCTTTGCTACGGCTCGTGTGTGTCGCTTTGTGGTAGACATTTTTCTTCGAATTTCGATACCGCTCGTTTACCATAGTACAGTTAAAACGTTAATTATAGCCTAAAACGCGAGACCTACTGCGAGTTTTGGGTTCACGATAAACAAACACAAACGCTTTGCGAGTGTTTCGGCGCAATTCCGATTATCCGTGCGCTGTCACCGAATATTCGAACGGCACGGATTATTGGGTAAACGGTGGTGGGAAGATTTGAATTATTCTAAGCAATTTACGAATCAGTTTTAATTTTTTTCAGTTGCAATTTCAGACGTTTTTTTGGATAGATACTTTCCATCCTTAAAAATAATCAATTCCAGTAGACACACATCTATCGGGTAAATACATCTGATGATTGTTAATCCTTCTTCTTATTTGACATTGTATTCGTTCTTTTTATAAATAGGTCGCATCACATTCGTAAAGATGATTAGTCGTAGTCCAATAAGAAACAATGTCCGTTACGAATAGATCGTCATCAATTACGTTCGGATTCGACTTTTGCAAATTCCAACATCAATGATTTCCGGTGACCAATGTCCCCATACATCAAAAACTTTAAATTGAAAATCGGTCACCTCCACCGTATCTGTTGCTACCTTTCTCTCACACGGAAAAATGTATGCCCGTAACGATTTCCACACCGATTCCGATTGCCTGTGCCACGATCGGCGACGTAATGCGGTTGTGTTGACACCTTGTTCCTTACGCTTGAAACCATGTTAATTTACCGAAACTGGATCGATTATTCGTACGCATCGTACCACCAGCAGCAGACACTTTGGGATCGTCAACATTCTCCAAGGTACGAGTTTTTCGCACTTTTAGTTTGTTTAATATAATTAATAATGCAACCACCGTTCCGAAGGCAACGGACCATTTGCGCCTCAATGCTTCGCAACAGTGCACGATTTTAATGCTTTGACGATGCTGAGCTGTATGCGCGCGTCTCGGTGCGCAATAACAATCGCACCGGCTAGATTGTATGCTCACTGTTCGGTACTAGCGCTTTGACGAGCTTTTTCGCGAAACTGTTGTGGGTCGAATGGAAAATAAACCATAAAGAAAACCCATGACCGAGGGGGGCGAGCTGGCTGAAGTAAGACGTAGGGTAAAATAACCTCAAACATGAACGCATGTATTATGCAACCGAGGCGATCCAAATCGGCGGGATCAAGATTCGTACGATTGTTCATCAACCGCTGCATGTTGATGGTTTGACACGAAAAATGGAAAGAAAGAAAAAAAACCGTACCATACCAAGTCATCCCGGCATTGATCGACGGGCACTGTCGTCATCACGGACATGATTTGCAGTATTTTCTTTGACTTAGTTTTCCCACTCCGTTTTCGGACTGCGATAAAACAGTGGTACGTGCAGGGCTGGAGGTGAGTTGAGGAAATAGGTTGAGAAACTGGCAGCATCACGGTGGATGTGCTCCAGATAGAAAGAAATCAATTTTCCAACGATCAAAGAATCAGATTGGTGCACCGGTTGTCACTTTCATGAGCTAAAAGGAAGAACAAGCAAGACTAGATGAAGGGAATGGAACGGAGAGTGAAAACTGGAACACCAAATTCAGTACACGATGAGCTAAATTGTGTTTGGGAAAGGTACTTCATCATAAATTTGGAGCTTGTACTTCTGGATCATTAGCATTGAGTCAGATGAGTAAATGCTCGAATTACATGCTTATGTTTGTTTATTTTCTTTTTACTGCAGTCGTTTTGTTTTTTAATTATTCTTCCGTTTTTTTGCCTTTGTTGTTACACTTCCTTGATTTCGCGCAGCCTGAAGTTATGCAAACGTAAAGTAAAGAATAATTATTTAGTGACCATTATGTTGCATACATTCAGGAGCTCAGGAAACGAAGATTATCTATCAATAAATCAAGAATAATTTATTAATTATTATTAGAATAAGTTGTGAAAAATATATTGATTATGTTTGACTAACTCTCGAGGACTAAGAGCAAAGTTGTCTTAATGTACAACTCGAATTAAAACAGTTAATACCTAAAATACATTAAAATGTGAACAACATGAACCAAGTGACGAAGAAAACATAGCATTAACCAATTATTCCATATCTGATGATCCAAATTACATTTGATGCGTCAAATTCCGGCGATCAAACAGTCCGCTGGGTTAAATAGAAATGTACCAGAAAAAAGGGTAAAGTAAGAAGAAAATTAATTAACTGTACACAAACCCCTTTCTTCTTCACCTTGAAGCATTACTTTTTGTGCAAATTTCGCAAACACCTAACCAGCTCCTCGTGCACCGTGGACGCCTTGACAGCGTCTAGCCAGGCCCACACCGCCGAACACAACGCGATCAAAATTTGCGAACCATACCGGGCCGGTGCGCACCTGGAACGATCTCCGACCAAACACTGCCGAATGCGAAAACTAATGTAAAACCGCTTTACACAATCACACAACAATTCGCTACAATTCATTACTGCGGTGGAGGAAAAATTTGCTGCCGGTACCGGCTGGGTGGGTACCGGGACGTACCTTCATTACACGTGCAGCAAAGCGAGGGAAAAATGGCCAACATGTCGAGCCTTTTGCAGCGCCATTTACATTAGCCACCGGCTGGAGTGAAATGCGGTGACCGAATGGATGATTATGCTAGTGATCGATCGGTTTTGGTTCGGTAAAATCCGCAGCCAGACGTTCACGTTGACTGATTCTGTGTAATGGACCATGTTTCACAAGTTGACAGGTGGGAATGGTCGGGAAGTGTGTGTGTGTGTGTGTTTTTATGTTCGGGAAAATCATTACTAAGCTCATAGTTTGCGCTAGCGACACATTAGTTTTGCATTGTTACTTTTTGCTTGCTTCATTCCTTTGCCGTTATAATTATTTTGGTAAAGTTAAAGTTGTGTTTGTTATATGATATTGAATATTAACTTTAGGGAACCGATAGATGCTAGCTTACTCATCAGAAATTCAGGGACGTTGGTTGAAAATATTATGTATCCATTGTATTAACTTCAAATGCTTTTTCGGGAGCTTTTTCTCTTTGTATTACCTCCTTACTTCCTTCCTTACTTACTTACTTACTTACTTACTTACTTACTTACTTACTTACTTACTTACTTACTTACTTACTTACTTACTTACTTACTTACTTACTTACTTACTTAATTACTTACTTACTTACTTACTTACTTACTTACTTACTTACTTACTTACTTACTTACTTACTTACTTACTTACTCACTTACTTACTTACTTACTTACTTACTTACTTACTTACTTACTTACTTACTTACTTACTTACATTCCTTTGCCGTTATAATTATTTTGGTAAAGTTAAAGTTGTGTTTGTTATATGATATTGAATATTAACTTTAGGGAACCGATAGATGCTAGCTTACTCATCAGAAATTCAGGGACGTTGGTTGAAAATATTATGTATCCATTGTATTAACTTCAAATGCTTTTTCGGGAGCTTTTTCTCTTTGTATTACCTCCTTACTTCCTTCCTTACTTACTTACTTACTTACTTACTTACTTACTTACTTACTTACTTACTTACTTACTTAATTACTTACTTACTTACTTACTTACTTACTTACTTACTTACTTACTTACTTACTTACTTACTTACTTACTTACTTACTTACTTACTCACTTACTTACTTACTTACTTACTTACTTACTTACTTACTTTCTGCGATTTTCAGGTCAAATTTGCTTTATTGAGGTTATCTAATATAATTCCCTACTTATACCATTTTTTTGCTGAAATACAGCCATCAGTATTTTAAATATTCAAAGTACATTACTTCATGCTCACAACCATTCATAACCGCGTCATTAGGGAAGTTCGATAGATTTACCAAATTCATACCACTTCCCAATACCATTTGCAATTTATTTTAATGATCACCAATGTTCATCGATACAAACAATATTGCACCCGTCGCTGTGCGCTAAACATACACAAAACATAACGCAGTAGCTTGGAACATCCTTACTGTAGCAAAAAAACAAATACGATAAAATTATACGATAAATGGACGATTGGAACGTGTAACTTCAGGTAAAAGCGCCACCAACAGCAATGGCATCGGCCACACGAACCCCCGCAGTACGTTGGCCCTGGCTGATGAGTGATAATTAATTTTCAGCCAACTTTATGCTGCTCCTAATTAGGTGCATTGTTTAGGGCTGTGGGTTTCGCCGTCCGTTTCGCGCTTCCGGACGCGTCCGATTGGGGAATTCGTATCGGCGCACGGCACATGCCAGGCAAGCATCCTTTCGTCCGGCGATGTGCGGTCATTCACAAATAACGGCTAATCAATCTTCATCTGTACGGTATGATCGTGATCGCATAATAGGATCGCCGTGGGATGATAACTGCACGCGGTACAGCGCGATTGCGCGTAAATGCATTAACGTAACGCGCGGTAAGCTTCCCTGCTTACCAGCTAATCGTGCCGGCAAAGAAAGCAAAACCGCAGGCATAAAAAAAACATGCACCGCTTACACCAAATAGCGTGTAATCCGCGCTCAGTGCTTAGCACACACACACATGCGTCGGTGATGCGTCGTGGTTAATTCGATATGTATGAAATAAATTTGCCGGCCAGAAAAGGCACTGTGCTCTAATGGTAAATGGCGTTAAAGCAGTTTTGGTTCGTGCTGAATTTACCACAAATTATTATTATAATTTTTTATCTCGACAACTTGTATGATTATAATCAATGTTACTATTATGCGTTACGATATTCTCTGCAATTTTCCGGATTGCACAGTATTTACCAATTTGTTTAGGTTACTAATTTCATTTAACAAAATTTTACGCTTGCCATTTTGTTCGGAATGTAAAATAATGTTTGTTTTGATTAACTCTATTATCTTTTTAAAATTTTGTTCAAATTCATTATTAATAAAGCCTTTTTTAACTAACAATTAATTGGAGATTTTCTATACAATAAAAATCTTTTGCTCTAGGGTTTAAATATTAAATAAAATATTTCTGTATCTTTTTAGTTTTTTCCTGTTGCGTTTTTTATTCGTTTTTTATTGAATTACTTTCTATGCATTTTGCAAAGTCTTTCTGTACTGTAATTGTTTTTTTTTGGTTTTTTCTTGATCACCTTCTTTCATTATTCAAGGTATTTTTGTGTGTTGTTAATAAGTTTTTTTAGTGTTTTAGGTTTGTTTAGCGTTTTAATAATAATTCATTAATCTTGTTTTTTTACTTACTTTTCTTTACCCAAATTTACAAATGGAATATTGCACAAAAATTGGACTTCAAAATAGTCAAAATTTTTCTATTTTTCTAAGCTTCTTTATTAAACAGCACTCGCTTTCCAGGGGTCTATTTACCATAGAGACACATTTTCCAGTAATTACCTTATCACGCAGATCATTATCACTCCTCATCGGTTTCTGCAGTCAACCAATAAGCTAATAGTTTCCAATGTTGCATCCCCTTTACAATCATCATTCAATCATCCCTTCCGGTGCGCCTCACCTCAAAAGCTCAATCATCACGAACATGATCACATTTTGGGCAGACTGTTCTTCGTTTTTTCGTGTGGTTTTTTTTTTTTTTTTTGAGTGAATGTAGCGTCTTTTTTGTACACCACACGCTCGTTTTTCACGTCACATCACTTCCCTCCATGGTCTGACGGCGGTTTGGTGCGGTTGTATTTTTTGCATTCGTTCGCACCAGTCTTTTGTTGCCATCCTTTCGGCGCCGGCAACCCGATTCGATTTTCCCTACGCTTTTCCACATTAAATAATCAAACTTAACGCGCCGTCATGGTTGTGCCCTTCTGCCCGTATCGCCGCCACCGCGCCCTCCCGATCATGAATGTTTCTCGTGTAATTCGTGGCTTTTCTTAAATAACATTTCTTTTTTGTTATAGCCGCTATTTTTAACACACCTTCAACGTCGGCTCCTGATTGTGGCAGGTGCGCGAACGGGAGGGCACTAACAAAACAACAAAAAAAAAGGTTCGTCGTCTGCTTTCCACCGAAATCGTTTGTTTGCAGGTATTGGTACGTTGGGTATATGGTTTGCGTTGTTTTTAGGGAACAAATGCAGCACTGCGGACCATTTTTCGGTGCAGCTCCCTCTATTGTTAAAGGGTATAAATATTGTTGTGCGCCACCGGGAATGGTACAGTCGAGCGGTGCTTTCCATCGAAGAAAGAAGCAATAGTCAGCCAAATCGACGCGGCTCCGTAGTTCGTGCAAGGAAAGTGGGGGAAACAACAAGAAGGAAAAACAAATCATAACGATGGCTTTTCTATTCAAGGTGGGTTGATTACCGTGCAGTGCAGTGTGCGAGATTAATGGTCGAGTCAATCGAGTGCCGTCCATCACTGTGGGAGACTGCGGTGCACGGAGTTCAATTGTGTGTTCTTCGGTTGAGAGTGAAAGTGATGAAGCTTGAAATTTAAGCGCGGATTGATCGGGAAGCGTTATGATGCAAATGCATGGTGTGCTTGGATGCAGTGAATGTGAATGAAGACACAACGTGCAGTATGTGATGCTTATATCACGTGTGTCATGCTGAGTCCTGCTGACCCATTGCACGCCTAGTGTGGTCATGGTGTTATGCAAATCCTTTTGTAGTGCCTCTACACGTACCCCGAGCTGTGGCTTATCTTTGTGTGGTTTTCTTCTTGCGATTTTTTTTTGCAGACCGTTGCCTGCTTGGCGCTGCTGTCAGTCGCTGCCTGTGAGTATGGCGGCGAGGAGGAGCACCACGGACACCATAGCGTCGGCTATTCGTACGCCAAGTTCAGTGGACCGGTGAGTGGACCGGCGCACGAAATCCACGTCGAGGACAAGCACGGCCACGGGCACCAGATCGACTATGTCGCGAAGCCGGACTACGTGTTCGAGTACGGCGTGGAGGATCCGAAGAGCAAGGTCTCCCAGAGCCGCAAGGAGCACCGGCACGAGGATGAGCTGCATGGCGAGTACAGCCTGCATCAGCCCGACGGCAAGCTGCGCACGGTCAAGTACAGCTCGAGCAAGCACAGTGGATTCCAGGCTGAAGTATTGATCGATGGAAAGCCGCTGCACGAGGAGGAGCTGGCCAAGCTGGCACATGAGGCCGCCGCCCAGAGCGCGCACGGTGCCCAGCTGCACCAGCACCAGCACCAGTTCCACCATCAGCACCCGGACGAGCACAAGGCGTACGGTGGCGCCGAACAGCAGACCTACGGCGGTGAATCGTCCTACGGTGGCGGTGCCGAGGGTGGCGAGGAGGGAGCGCACGAAGAGTACTACCACTAGAACCATCGGCATCGGTGGCAGGCTGTTCAACTGTGAACGAAACGTTCAGCATTACCACGATACCCCGCAGCAGAGTGAGAGCACTTCCCGTGAGGCGGGAGCTGGAATAGAACTGACGCGCATACACATCCTTCCTTACGCTTTGCGTGATGCTCACCGAAGCGTTGACCAATGTTCCTAAGCTTTAACAATGTTCTTTAAGACTATCTCGCTGGCTCGCCCGCATAGCAACGACCGAATTTAGTCAAACATTTTTGTGCTTATTTTTTTTTTATGGCGGTCAGTTCAAACGAGTCACAACTACTTTCGGTGCTATTAGGGCACTGCTTAGCTATTTCACAATTAAAATTGATTTCCTCGCTCTGGGCTCATGCAGTTCAATCGCTGGCAAGTTGTGAGCGATTGAACTTCAGGCAGACATTTTATGGTGCACATTAACCCTACGGGGCATGTTAACTAGTGTAGTAGTCTCGTGTAAAACCAAATGAAATGAACGACTCTTCCATGCTGGAAGAACGAAATAAAACTTATTGAATTGTACAATTGTGGTTTGCTTTAACTTTACAAAAGATTAACAACTTTTATTATTGCTTTAACTGAAACAATGAATCGGCCAATCATTGAAAGTTTCCGTGGTGTAGCGGTTATCACGTCTGCTTCACACGCAGAAGGTCCCCGGTTCGATCCCGGGCGGAAACAACATCACCGGACGTGATCCACAAGATGGAATTTTCAATGTTCTCAATATTGCGGATCACTAAGAATGACGGTGGTGAATATCTCCTTTTGTTGAAATATTTCGAATTGTTTGCCTTTGGAGTACTAACAGCACAATTCTTTGTCGCGGATGACGAAGAAACAATAGAAGTTTCCGTGGTGTAGCGGTTATCACGTCTGCCTAACACGCAGAAGGTCCCCGGTTCGATCCCGGGCGGAAACAACATCACCGGACGTGGTCAACAAGATGGAATCTTCAATGATCTTAATATTGCGGATCACTAAGAATGTCGGTGGTGAATATCTCCTTTTGTTGAAATATTTCGAATTGTTTGCTTCTGGAGTACTAACAGCACAATTCTTTGTCGCGAATGACGAAGAAACAATAGAAGTTTCCGTGGTGTAGCGGTTATCACGTCTGCTTCACACGCAGAAGGTCCCCAGTTCGATCCCGGGCGGAAACATCACCTGACGTGATCCACAAGATGGAATTTTCAATGTTCTCAATATTGCGGATCACTAAGAATGACGGTGGTGAATATCTCCTTTTGTTGAAATATTTCGAATTGTTTGCCTTTGGAGTACTAACAGCACAATTCTTTGTCGCGGATGACGAAGAAACAATAGAAGTTTCCGTGGTGTAGCGGTTATCACGTCTGCCTAACACGCAGAAGGTCCCCGGTTCGATCCCGGGCGGAAACAACATCACCGGACGTGGTCAACAAGATGGAATCTTCAATGATCTTAATATTGCGGATCACTAAGAATGTCGGTGGTGAATATCTCCTTTTGTTGAAATATTTCGAATTGTTTGCTTCTGGAGTACTAACAGCACAATTCTTTGTCGCGGATGACGAAGAAACAATAGAAGTTTCCGTGGTGTAGCGGTTATCACGTCTGCTTCACACGCAGAAGGTCCCCGGTTCGATCCCGGGCGGAAACAATTATACCTTAGACAAGCAGCCTACCTTGTACTTATATTTATTTTCGGAGTTTCATTTATTTTAGCAAGAGAATAATCTTGGAGATAAGTTTTGTACAAACAAAACAAAAAAAAATTACTTATTTCATTGCGTGACGGACGTAAGTGTGATGAATAAGGGGGTGTTGAACATAAGGGTTGTCTGCATAAAACAAATTCACCACTTCCTTGACTTTTGATTTTGCGCCAAAATGTATGCAATAGTTGGTAGTGATGTATTTTCAAACCCTGTATCGTATACATCCCTGCCACAACATGTGCACCATTTGCACGAACGCAGAATCTTTGCAGCATAATCGTTATGCTCTAACTTCGATTAGCAACCGTTTTAACGTTCTACATCCCTTTTATACGATCACCAAATGAATGATTTTGCGTTCCTTTTGAGGAAAGTGGTTGCAGCGCATATGTGTGTGCACTGAAGACAAAACGCCCTGTGCCCCAATCAACCGTTCTGAACGCAAAAAAAAAGATGCAGTGCGTTGGTTGACGTTATAGACACTATTACATCGGACCTCCATTTCTGGTTAGGTATATGCCGCACGGTGGTCGAGGCGCTAATGAACGATTTAGATAGATGCAGTGACGATTTAAGGAACAAGATAGAGCGATGCGTTTTTGGTTTTGGTTGCCTGACTGAGCAAGCATTTTAATCGCTATTTCCATCGCTATCTTATCTTCATTGGGTGGTTAATTAATTTAAATGATCAGATTAAATACACAGCTCGAATGTGTTTGTAGGTTTTAACTAGCATGTACCAAACACGGTGCATAGAACCCGTTGGACAATTCGCGTAATTCGCACAGCATCGGGTTGGGAGTTAGACAGGACAGGTAAATCACTTATCGCTTTTCTTTCGGATAATCACCATTCCAGCCAAGAAGGGAGATTCGGAGGTGGGAAGGTTAAAAAAAAGAAGGTGCATAAACGATGTGATGGAGATCGCTACCGGTTGATCAAGATTCGCGCTGGACGCCCGTTTTGGTACGTTACAATCTACCGTCCCATAGCCGGGAGGAACATCGATTCGGCAAAGCACGGATTCTACGTTTGCCACGTGTGCGAAAGAAATACCCGCCCGGTTCGCAAATCAAGCTGATCGCGCGATCGGGCAACGAATAAGGTAGTAATTAGCGTTTGACTGGCTAGTTATTATTATTTCGCAAGCCATGTCGAACGATCGGCCCGGGCGGTTAGGGTGAATAAGTCGCGATTTTACACGTTTCGAGCATATCGCCGCAAAGGGACGAGCATGTAAAACGCATAGGAAGGCGTAGAGACAATAATTGGCACGTTTGCGAATTGATTTATAATTTTAAAGTGCACGAGCTTTTCAGAACCGTGGTCGCAGGAAGCGAAAGACTGTCGTCTAACGGTGCGGCAAATGTGGGCTATGCTGCTTATTTTTAGTTTTGGTGCTTTGCACCACTAGTGGTAGATGATTTATTTTTAGAAATTTCCTCTTGTTTATTGTCGTTTATTTGAATAGGCATAAATGTATCACAGGGGCATTATATAGTTTAACGATGGGTTTAGCTTTGATTGACCTAGTTTTGTTCCAAAGATGACTTGGTTTGAAGGCATGGCTGAAATGTCGTACGACAAACTCCAAGATCGATCATAATTGGTAGTTTATGTGGATTAAAAGAATAAACGGAGGTTTGGTTAGCTTGAAAGCCGCAAAAATCCAATTGAAACTACCGCATATTGAGGTTATTTAGTTATTTCTTGAATAATGGCCATTAATTCATTCTAATCAAATTTATTTATTGAGTACCATTAAGAATAGTTAGCAATAAACTCTTAATAATCAAGAGATATTTTAGATAAATTTAACTTCTTCGTACATTCCCACATTACATTGCATCCTTCCCACGTTGCATTTGACATAAATAATGTTAAAAGAAGCACAATCGCGCGTGCAGTTAAAAATGCGGCTGGCACGCATTCTGCAACTGATTTATTATGACTTAATTAGAGCAAAATGTCCAAGCCCCCTCCGGTACCGAGGCTAGTACCGGTCAAGCGAGGGCAAAAGGGAAAAGTACGCTGCACGCAATTCGCAATTGCTTTGCATTAATATAATTAGTAAAAGCTGTCACTCTCCTGCTCGAGATCGTACTACCCAAGTCACCACGTACCGCATCGGACACGTTTCGGCTGAAACAACGTTAACGTGAGCGTTAGTGAGGGCGAAAAAAAACACACACTCATAAGACAAGAGTATACCATTGAAGTAGGCGAAAAATCAAGTCGTGCTTGTTTCGCCCTGACAGGGTTTCCCTCAAACGGGACCAAAGCCTTCCCACCTTCGGTGAGCATGAACAGGGAGCACACTTAGAATCCGAACGCAGTTAGTTTTGTCACGTTATGTAATGTGGTCTGGGTGACCGGTTCGCTGGTGGTCGCTTGGTGCCCAGGCCCGACTGACTGACTGCGAATCGACACCACGTGGAATGCTAGCTATGAGCACTGGCATGTCTGTGAACGAGAGGATCGCGAATGATCGCACGCAGCACTTTTTCATTGCGGCTTGAGGGTTGAAAATTCTCAAAGCGATTGAGTGGAATAATTTTGTATTACTTATTGCATGATGGTAAGGAGGTTTTTTTTAACGCGATTAGTAATTTATGTCTTTCAATGGCAAGGATGTATCTTTTGATGGTGAATAGAACAAAAGAGTGTAGAATGTTACGTAAAGCTAGCAGAGAGAGAGAGAAAGTTTAGTTTACAGCAATTTTAATTTGAATGGAGTTGGATGGATGATATTAACAGCAAGTTTTTACAATATCCCAATTTAATACAGGTGGTTTTGTAAAGAAGTCTTAAAATAAAATTATTCGATATATTTCCTATTTGACATTTCTTCAGGTGGGACCTGGAGTCACAAAAGGGAAGCTGTGATCCTACATTTACGTCATCTAATTGAACCCTTACATGCCAGAAACTCAATCTTGTTGTAGAGTGCAATACTTCTAATATGCCTTTCTTTTGCTCAAAGTGTTATATGGGTAGTGGTCATCATAGGTTAAGACAAGGTACTTGGCCAGTTCTACAGGTTTCTAGTCGTTTTTGGATATTTTCAATCACTCTACAATAACTTTAACTACAACGACTTCGAGTTGGACTAAGGCTTCACATTTCTGCCATTAGCACAGTTGCTGAGGAATCGGAGTGTTATCCAACAGGAATGTATGTGGATCGGGATTCTTCACATTAATTGGGTTGGTAATACCTATTCTACGTATCAGAAATCTATTCTAGCGGGGATCCAGCCGTCGAATTGATTCCAAATTAAAACTGACATCAATAGTCCTCGTCAGTTTCCAGTCTCCATCCAGGGGGTCATCTTCCACATACTGACGATGAGATAAACGTCAACAACTTCTCGCCGTTGTTTATCCAGAGCTCAACACTTTTCTTGGAACTCGGCCTACTAAAGTCTGCTCACGGATGGAGACCCTTAGGCACAGATTTCCCAAGTTTTCTACTGTAACTGGAAATAGCGGTTCTCATTTCTGACCTTATCTAAAATATTCTTCACCTCCTAGTAACAGTTCTACGTGATGTTCTGCTGCACTCCTGTAGCACAGATTTTCCAAGTGTTCTGCTGCTGCTGAAAACTTTGACACGTTGATGACGTCACATTACTGACATTACATTAAAAATCTTTCAATATATTGTTGCAGAGTTTAGAGTGAAGATTAAGTGTAATTAAGAAGTATCATTAGAATTAGACTACGTTAGATTCAGCAAAAGAAATGCAAGCCACTTTTTCGTTGTACAACATTTTATCACCCTGCAAGAGCGTTTTAGTATCTTGTCCGTCATCTATAATTAATAAGTTTGACGTTAATGTTTTCTTCGAGGGATGAGGATTTTTTTTGTTCGTAGCCACAGCACAAATAACCTCAGCACCTCTTAACGGCAGAAGCATTGTGGGAGTGTTGCTGTTGATTTATGATGCTCAAGCACTACCATGATTAACTCAGGTACCTCATCGCAAGTATCAATCATCGCGGACATCGTCGGGCCGTTTATGCTCGTCCATTTAAAGATTGCAATTTTGTAGCAAAACTCGCATCGGGATTTTTTCCCACTGTCGTCCTCCCCTGCAGTGTTTAACCGTCCCGCGAATGGAGGTGTGTTTTTTTTTGTTGCAAAGATAGAAGAAAAAGCCGAACCGGGTGCAGAAAGGGCAAAAAATGAGCCACATTGCGAGCGAAAAATCCTCATTACAAACATCTAAACTGTCGCTGCATACTAAGGCTGCGATGTTCGATCGCGCCGTCGATCGCAAAAGGGAAGGCCAACCGGTCGTACGGTTCGGTTTTGCGGCCAACCACGGGCAATGGAATCTGGGGGCGGTGCGTTTGTGCTGAACACGGGCTGCAGACTGATGATGCTGTTTGCTGCCGGTGGTGATGATGAGGATGATGAAGTTAGCAAACCGGGCATGAAGGTGTACAGTGTTCGTATTTTTTTGTTTTGTTTTGTATCTTCTAGTTCGATAATGGCCATTAGTTGATACCATTTATGTGTGCATACGTTCGGAAACAGTGTGCTTTTTTGGTGGCTTGAACGCGTGCAAGCCATGGGATGATTCGGAAACCACCTCCCTCCGGGTTGGCACCTCAATCAGCTACCGATCGGATCGAACGATTTCCATTTACCGATTCATTAGCCTGGTTTCTTGATCGATCCGTTCGGTTTCGTGTGAGATGTGGTGCACTTTTTTCAATGCTGCTGGACTTCCCCAAGTGCACCGTCGATTTCAGAAGCACGAAAGGAAGAGTTAAAAACAGCACGGCCTCACTGCCAAAGGGCCGCACGAGAGGCCGGCTATCTAGCGTGATCGAGCTCGATCGTTCGTGGAACTGTGACACACTCACACATGAGCGCTCGGGTTCGTGCTGTGTTCCACTGGCCGACTGCACGAGTAACCTGACCCATTTTCCAACCCCGGCATGCATCAAAACGACCGTTGGTCTGACGGGTGGTCCTCGGCGGTGAAGAAAACTCGACAAACTCCACGGTTCGAGCAGGGCCTGTGAGACACGCGGATACGGATTATGTAATGTCCGCCCGCGTGACACTGTCACCACGACCTACGTTATGGCCCGGTATGTCTGCAAGTGTGCCTGCATGTGTGGTTTGGCCGTGTAGGTGAGACTGAGGTGGTCGCCTGCAGGGCCCTTTTGCCTATGCCCGGTACGGGGGACTTCAACCGTCTGTGAATGGAGCTTTTTTTTTGGTCAATTGAAACGAAACACACAGTCGGGATGTCGGACTTTTCACGTCTTCACCACTCACGTCTTTGTGTTCTGGCATCCCCGTTGAAACTGGTAGCAGTAATCAGCTGTTTCGGTCGGGAGATCCAAAGCTCGCGTGTTTCGTTCCAACCTCAGAGTGGATGGGAGGTTGGTTTCGGCCGGGTGAACCGACGGTGTTCGGGTGTTCGAATTGTCATAAAATCGAAAATTATAGATCATCTCGGAGACACGCGGTACCCGAAACGGTACCCGGTCGATTGATGGTGATGCCGGACGGACGTGGACATTGCCTGACGCACGATACACTGCTGGTAGCGACGTTACTGCCGAAGCGAGCGATTGCAACATCTGTCGGTTTCGGACTGATGCTGCACCTTGGCTGTCACGCGGCGGAACCCGTTCGGGTACGGGTGAGCGTTTTTATTTTTCGATCATTTGCAATAATTAGGTTCGATGTTCGTACCGTCCAAGAAGTTTTGAATGAGATTGCTGTATGGTATGAGTAGATGTTTAAGGTATGGTTCATAGATCGCGTTTTTGCATGTAATAATATGTTATTTAACTTAAGCTTAAGCTTTAGAAAAATGCATTTTGCTCTCTTAATATTCACATAATTTTATGTTTTAAATTAATATATCATTATTATGTTATAATATTCTGCAAATAGTTTCAAATTTTTATTTACTCAACGTTGTTCTTTATTTCGTTTTTTGGGTTTTGTGTTCTTGTGTTACTTTTTACTAAATGTTTTTGTTGATTGGTTCTAGTTTTTTTGTTCTAATATCAGTATGGTTAGTTTTTTTGTTATACTTTTTAATTTTTGGTTTCCTCATTTTCTTGAATAGTTAATTGATTTGTTTATTTTGTTAATGATTTATTAATTCCATTGTGAAGTTATTTTTTAGTTGTTTCAAAAACATTTTAGTATTACTTAATTTTGAATGCCAATGATTTATATTACCCAGAAAATATATCTTTTCCTTTCTTGCACTTAATTACCCCGCGCATAACTGCATTCTGCTTAGTCGCCGATGCAATTTACCACCGTAACGCGATATTGCGCGTGTAATGAAAAGCATAAACTCACTTGCAGGTCATCATATTTCTGCCGGCAAGGAACATGAGTCACGATTTTCGTACGGTGTGCCCTTTTGCATTCGATCACATGGGTACCGATCGTACACGGTGAGGTTAGGTTTTGTTTCTTCTCCTTCCTTGGTGAAGTTTGTTGCACCGGTGTGGTGCAACGATGGTTGCAGATGAATTTAACGCTGGCAGCGAAGTAATTAGGAGCTTTATACGGTCGATTGTCGAGCTGAAATGTGCATCGTGGGCTTTGGGAAGGGATTTGCGTGTGTGTGCGAGTGAGTGTATCAAGTGTCAGGTGTTCCATGATCAGGTGGAGATTCTCGTTAGTTGCAGAGGCACTGATGAAGTGATAACTTGTTGATAGTGTTTGGTAAGCGTGATGAAATTACTAAATTTGATCGATTGAAAAGATGTTGAATTAATAATTAAATAGTTTATTGATAACTAAACAGTTGTGGGAAACCAATAAAGTTTAAATTTTGAACAATTACCAAGGCTACCGCATAATGTACCTTTAAATGGTGTTAACGCGTTGAGAAGGTTGTTGAAGGGAGTTTGCAGCATGAAAAAATTATCCATAATTCTGCAACGGCAAACATCGCCTGCATTATATCTAATCACGCGTTCAAGAGCATCATTCGACATCGCAATGGAACGTATCTGGCCAAGGTTAGTCGTTCACGGGCATCGAGAGACCAAGACCCATCAGAGAGACCCACATTCTGCGTTCCGTTGCGAACCGTACGCAGCATCGCCTGGCCCGACCGATGATTACAGAATTGGTAGAGCCGGTGTCGTTACGTTGTTGTTGTATCGTCACTCCTCCATTTCCCCACGCGCGTCCGAATGCGATCTAATATTTATTTTTGTCGAGCGTCTTGCGCAAAGGGACCTTGTTAACATTGCGCGCGTCCGTCCGTTTGCGTAATGAGGCATTCCTTGGGGCGCTCGAGGATGCGTGCGGTGGGAAACGTGACCGATCGAAATCGGACCGCCGTCGTAAAGCAGCAAAAAAAAACAAGGGTTACCAGCAGCAGCAGAAGACGAAGAAAAAAAAGTGGGAAAGAAAACCTCCTCAATCTCATAATAAACATCAATCAACCGGACGACGACGTTCTAGAGACGCTGGCAAATGGCGGCTGAAGTGCCCGATGCTGTTTCGATGCCGCAAGGGAACTTTTCGATGCAAAGCATCGTAATAGGATTTTGTGCGAGCACAGAGAAGAGGCGGACCTTTTTCTTTTTAAGCACAGTGTTAAAGTCAAATAACGATCCGAACATGTAGCCACCATTACTATCTAGCACTAAAAACGGTTTCATAAAATAGAGAAATAAATAAGCTTGTGGAGGATAGAAACATTAGTTGCATGATTTAACCATCCGCGGTTCGGATTATGTACAGCAAAATTGACAAAACGAAACTAACTACTGTAACATATACCTGCTGCATACGGCACGCTAATGAACTCTACTCTTTAATGCTAATTTATGTTTCGATCATTCTAGCCCGTATTTCATTCCGATCGCTCACTTAAGGACCGGCGGGCATCCACACCAGTTCGGCCAACGGTAATGGATCGATTGTTTCCTATGCACCTGAAGCCGAACGATGTCGTTAGTCGCGCGACGAGATGCAAATGATGGTGAATCGGTTGCATGGCGGCATGGCGGTCGAGGCGGTAGTAGACAGGTGGAAACTCGGTTCGTCGCTTGGTATGAATAAATCGATAAATTTTATTCACTACAGACAGACCCTTCGTCCATCGCTAAATGACTTCATTCTTACGCTACTAGCATGCCGCTAGTGTGTGTTTGTGGTTATAAATATTCGATAGGGAGATTAGACGTTCGAAAGACTTCAACGAGTCGGGCAGAGCAAAAGAGAGGGAAAGAAAGGGAGCAACGTTTTTGAGGTTCATTCCCATCCAACCTAATGGGGTAGTGGTATAAACTGGCGCATACCTGGTCACGACTGTCAATGTTTTGTGGTCCGATCGGGCCTAAGATTGATCGGTGGATTGATCGCGCGGGTTGCTCAACACTACAAAAGATGCCATTTTTAACCGGTTGCTATGATTTGACGTTTTTACGAGAAAGAGTTTTTCCCTCTGTTTCTGTGAACATAATTTTAAAATCAATTAAAAGCATAAACATTCATTTGAGGGATTCCAAAAAGTATCCAAGGATTTCGGAACTACACCAGTACACTTTAGTTAAGCTTGAACAGAATTCACAACTATCTTCGACTTTGCTGGCAGAGCCCGAATACACTGCAACCCATAACATTTACGAGTATGAAACAAAACTCTGAAACATATCATACTGCGAATTGAAAAGTTCGTGATGCAATTATAGTTATTTAACAGAGCCATGACAAGGCGTTGTGAGTGTGCTTCGCAAGAACCTTTTCGCAACAAAATGTCCATTTTCTATTGCCATCCTTCCGTGGGTAAATTATACGATCGCAATGGTAGCCACCGTGCCACCGTGGTTGGCGAGCGAAATAATTATACACTGTTTTGACACGTCGCTTTGCTTTGCAGCGACGCGGCCATATTGATAAGTAACCTTGTGAAAAGCCGGGCGCGTGCAGGGTGCTCGGGATGCAATAAAATTGCATCGAATAATTCACGATCACCGCTCGTTAGTTCAAGGATACCGCTTAAGCCTCCGCCGCTCGAGGGGCTCCCACTTTGCACCCGGAGCAGCCAGATGTCATTCGCATTGCCGCTGCAAAGCGTCGCATTGCATCATATCCTCCGTTTCCGGCGCAAAGCCCGCAGGGAGAGCTCGCGGTGTTCCATGCGCCGGAGTGGAGACTTTTCATTGCTTGACCCAACCGAACCTCAGCGAACGGGGCGGGTGCACCAACCCATAGGAAATTGACGGTAAAGATTCCCTGTTCAAACTCAGTGAGGGTAAGGTCTAAACAAAAAAAACCCGCAAATGCCACAGTACGCGGTCGTGTACCCTGCCCGAATTCACACAGCTTCGTTCGCCGGTGTGTTTGCGCTGGTGATTAATAATCAAAGCCCGTAATGCAGTCACGATTATGATTATTTCGAGTGCTGGTGCGTCCTAAGATCAGCATGATGCAGCGCAATTCTCGAGTGCGGGTTGAACAGAACTCGCGTTCGGGTTCTGGTGGTGGACAGACGCGAGATCACCACCGTGGCCGTCCATCCGAGCGTTTGGCACACTCGCCAAGCAAAGCAGTGTAATTATGTCAACCAGAGCCTTGATCGTGGAGGGTGGCAATGTTGGGTGGTGGGTCAAAATAAATAACCAACATTTGCCGGTGCATAAATCGGTACATTAGGAACGACTTGCTCCGACCCGCTGGATACAGTGTTCCGATAGGTGATCAATTATTTTATACCTTCAGAGAAGACTTGCAACGACAACTGTGGTGATGGATGTGAAGTTCCTTTGCCAGCAGCATCTCTTACCGATGAATCATGGGCATCGTTTTCATGCGGATGAATGACATCCGAGGTGGGAGGAAATTGTTTTCAAATTGATGCTAATTTCAACCGACAGATTGCAAATCGATGCAATTTTGCGATTCAAAGTGTGTGTATGTGAGTGGTTTATTTTTTATGTGGGACTGAAACAAGCAGAGTTGTTTATTTAATTTCTGCAAGAAGTATTTTAAGTTGTATTGAAGCATTTTGTGTGGAATTGTAAGTTTATATGCCTTTTGGGAATTCTAATAAGGAATGAAGCAGATGAATAAGTAATAAATATGAAATAATATATTTAATTATCAAATTGCTAGACGTAAAAAAAGGTTTTGAGCCATAAAGAACAAACTGCCACTGAAAATCGGGTTCGTCGCTTACAAAAAATGCATGCTCCGAACGAAGTCTTTTGTTTGGGCTGTAGCTTTTCGTTCATTCTGTGCACTGCGGAATGGGGTATGAAGACTGACGATGACTTTATAAAAACCTAACCAATGCTTAGGATGGGCAGCATTTAGTACATCTACTGGCAACTAAATGCGTGGTAAGCATTGTACCTTGTGCATGTGTTAATAAGTACCGCTTGGTTCGGGACCCATTTGGGACAACTCGCAAAACGACACCCGAGGACAAATAGTTCAGCGAATGAGTGAGTGTGTCGTGCCGTGTACCGGAGCTACCTTTAAATGCAAATATCTCCCAATCCGGTGGACATCGTGTTCGGTGGAGAGTGTGAGCGCGAATTTCGAAATGCCATAAATCTTGTGCCAGTGTGTCACGGAAAGGCCCTGCACATGCAACCGGAGCGCGAAGACTCAGTGTGGCTGCGCGAGGTTTCGCGGAAAAGCGATTGCTTCTGAAGGAGAAAAGGTACTGTTGGCAAGAGAGAGAGAGAGAGGGAGAGAGAGAAAGAGCGAGAGATAAAAAGAAAGGGCAAGAAGCCATTCTGTACCGTGAGCATGTGAAGTACTCATTTGAAGCAGTGTTAAATATTTAGTCTGACCGCGGTCCAGTCATTTGATCTAGTGCGAGTAATGTCTGAGGACGGTTTTGCGTATAGAGCGGCCGTTGTGGTGAGCAATTGAAATGGGTTTAAAAGTGGTGAAGCATTTAAATAAAATGGTCAATGTAATATGCTAAAACGAAGTAATTACTGCCAGTTTGCTTTACCATCGGTTGGTTGGCCTATAAATTAAACTCATTACAGCTCTGTCGGTTGATTTATGCAGCTGAAAAATAATAAACACAAAGGTGATTTAATGAATTTTAACTATTTCTCTGCTGGTGCTATATTCCTCGTGCCGCAAGAGACATACACGACATTGAATTAAAATAACGATTTAAGATTTTAAGTAACTTATTTATGGTCTGATACAAACAATTAAATAATCGGTTGTACCGTTGTTGGATTTCTAGGGTTTAGCTAGTTTGTAAATATGTCAAGTTATAGTTTTGTTTTGTTTATCTATCTTCGCACTTGACAACTCTAGGAGCTATATATGTAAACAGGACGCAACATGTTAGGAATATGAACTATGGTAGAATTAAGTTGCATGAACGCATGAATTGTAAAATGAACTCAAGGAGACAGTTGAATAAACAGTAGCAAAGAGAAAGCCAAACTGATCACATCGCAAATATTACAAATTAGAATTACTTTCGCCACTAGTGAAAATTCATACATTTTTTGGTCCTTCGAACCGGATTGGGTGAAAGTAACCAGCTGATTGTGATATTTCAATTTCACTACGTGAATTGAGGGATAAGTGATTTGGCATTGCTATAGTTGTGTGAGCACGGTGAAACACAACGATCGTCGCCTAGCACCACAGGCACGAATTTAGTTCAAACGTGTATTACGTAGGCGTTTGTGAGAGACACTCTGTTCCTGTTCCGCAATTGTGCACGTTTAGTTCACGTGTCGTGAAGGTTGTGAGTTGATGCGCCGCATCAACGAAAAGGCGTAATTGGTTTAGCGTTCTGAAGAGCGTAGCGTCACTTTACCATCGCCATCGCGAAAGGTGACCATCTTTTCGAACAGTCGTTCCCTCACCAACACAACAGTCGTTCCCGCCATCATTTGAAGGACTTGCATGCAAGATAGCAAGTTGTAACGATCGTCGACCCTACAGCCGTATCTAAGTATTAGTGAAGTGCGTTAAGATGGAAAAGAAAATTAAAGCCGCGCAGTTAAAAAGGCGCCAAGCTCAAACGCTGATCAAGAACATTGAGCAGTTCAAATTGAACTATTCTGATAGTGATGTGAATGAAATTCCCGTGTGTTTGGAACAGTTGGAGCAACATAATGCCAATTTTATGGATGCAATCTCCAAACTCGAAGAGTTGGATGAGTCCGCGGAATCTCTAGAAACGTATTTGCAAGAAAGGTGCGAAATGGACAATGTGTATCGCAAAATAAAGGGATTCTTGCTTCAGAAGCAGCCATGTGAAGCAAATCCGCTAAATGCTTCAGTGTTGTTTGCGAACACGAGTGTTGGTTCGTCGGGTCAGTCGGGACCAAGCTTACGACTCCCGAAAATCGGATTACCATCCTTCGATGGTGATTCAACGAAGTGGCTCTCCTTCCGTGATCGATTTGTATCGATGATCGATTCGTCAGCAGAGATTCCTCCGATCATGAAACTTCAGTACCTGTTGTCTTCACTGAAGGGGGAAGCCGCTTTGCTCTTCGAGCACACCACGCTGATAGCAGACAATTACGCTGGCACCTGGGCCGCAATGTTGAAAACCTACGACAACCCGCGTATGTTGATCCGGCAATATCTGCGGAAAATTCACCATCTCCCAGCGGTAAAATCGGAATCTGCGGATGAATTGGCACACCTGGTCGTCGAGTTTAAGCGTCATGTAGACGGCTTAGAAAAGCTGAAGGAACCTGTCGACAGTTGGGACGCTCCGCTCACCACCTTGATGTTCTTCAAGCTGCATCCCTCGACTATGCTGGCTTGGGAAAAGCATTCGTCGCAAGCACCTCGAGATAAGTATAAGGATCTCATCGAGTTCTTACAAAGTCGTGTAATAATTCTCAGGTCAACTCGGGAATTCTCGGAAGACATAAAGGTCAATGCGGCAATGGGGGCCGGCGGCGAGCGAAAGGTTGGATCCAGACCGAAATCTGCCGTGAATGCAGCGACAACACAGCAATCGACGCATGGCCAGTCCAACCGCATGCAGCTACCTTGCCCGTTGGGTTGCGAAGAGGCGCACAATCTTCGCAGCTGTCCTGAGTTCCTGAAAAGGGATGTCCAGCGTCGTCGAGAAGTGGTGGCGAAGGAGCAGCTATGCTTCAACTGCCTGAACCAAAACCACCAAGTGAGATCATGTAAGTCACTTAATCGTTGCATTACGTGCAACGCCAGACATCATAGCTTACTACATGACAACACACGTCCGAAAGTGTCGATGGCGGCAAAGGCCGAACAAGCGATGTCATTTCTTGAGACGTCATTGCTTTGGGTGGTCGATGACCATGGTATTCGGCATGAAGCACGAGCGCTCTTGGATTCAGGATCCATGTGCAACTTCATTTCGGAATCCTTAGCGCAAAAGTTGCTTACCACGCGATCAAAGGTTAGTGTTTCGATCATAGGTATCGGTCAAGCGGTACAACAGGTTAACCGATCTGTCGTTGCTGCAGTACAATCGAAGTCAGGGCAGTTTGCATCCACTATGGAATTTCTGATTTTGAAATCACCGTCTGCTGAGATTCCAATGACACCGATCGACACAACATCATGGAAGATTCCGACTGTCACGTTAGCAGACCCATCATTCCACATCCCAGGGAAGATCGATATCGTCATCGGTAGTGATGCATATTGGGAAATGCATACTGGAAAAAAGCGTGCACTAGGTAGAGGCAGACCATGGTTGGTAGAGACGCCCTTTGGTTGGACAGTCTCTGGGAATACTTCCCACACATCGGCTTCGAGCCATCGGTCCTGCCTCACCACCGTCAGTCAAGCTTCACTTGACACTATGCTGCAACGCTTCTGGGAAACAGAAAGCATCCTAGAAGGTCCCGCGTTGTCCATAGAAGAGGACCAATGCGAGAAACACTATGCGGCCACTACAACGCGTGATAGCCAAGGTCGATACGTAGTAAGCTTGCCGCAGAAGACCGATTCTGATATTGTACTGGGACAATCTAGAGCGATAGCCGATCGACGGCTCGTTGCCGTTGAACGACGATTGTTGAACAATCCTGAAATGGACAGAGAATATAAAAGGTTTATGTCCGAATACGAAACATTGGGACACATGAGAAAACTCACCGAACCTGTTGATGATAGTGCTCCGCACTATTACATCCCTCACCATGCGGTGGTGAAGGAAACGAGTACGACCACGAAGGTACGTGTTGTCTTCGATGCATCCTGCAAGACAACATCTGGGTACTCGTTAAACGATACGCTGCTCATAGGCCCTACGGTACAAGATGATTTGTTTACGATCATCTTAAGGTTCAGAAAGCACGCCATAGCCCTAGTAGCAGATGTCGAAAAGATGTATCGACAAGTTCGTCATTGTGAAAGTGATCACAAACTGCTACGAATTCGGTACCGAGAAAGATTCACCGACCCGATAGCAACGTACGAGTTGCAAACAGTTACCTACGGCACTGCCTCAGCGCCATTTTTGGCCACACGCACGTTGCAACAGATTGCACACGACCACAAGGGCCAGTACCCCAAAGCGATAGATCCAGTTCTACACGACTTCTATGTGGATGATTTATTGACCGGTGCAGCGGACCTGGCAGATGCCATCGAAGTGCGCAAGCAAATTTCGCAAATGCTGGATTCAGCCGGCTTTGCATTGAAGAAGTGGGCGTCAAATGTTCCTGCTGCACTACGAGATGTCCCACTAGAGGATCTTGCGATCAAAACGATGCACGAATGGCAGGATGGCCAAGCAGTATCAACGCTAGGGTTGGTTTGGGAACCAGCCAATGATATGTTCTGCTTCAAAGTCAATCTTCCACCACCTGCTGAAGTATTAACGAGAAGTCTGGTCTTGTCGTATACGGCAAGTATATTCGACCCTCTTGGGCTATTGGGTCCGACCATCATCCTGGCTAAGATGTTCCTGCAGCGATTATGGAGTCTGAGGCATGATGGAAATGCTTGGGATTGGGATCGTGCATTACCGGGCGAGCTTCAGGAAGAGTGGAGAAATTTCCACTCAACGCTATATTTGCTACGCAAAGTACGTGTGCCTCGTTTTGTGTCCCAGGCTGAAATGGTTAGCCTACAATTGCATGTATTTGCTGATGCATCGCAAATTGCATATGGAGCTTGCTGCTATGTGAGAGCAGAATCCATGGGGTCAACTACGGTGCGGCTATTAGCTGCCAAATCAAAGGTCGTTTCTCGAGCAAACACCCATTCGATTGGCAGGTTGGAGCTGTGCGCCGCACGATTAGCGACGCAATTGTTCCAGAAAGTGAGTCGAGTGCTAACGACATCTACGATGACTATCTGTTGGACCGACTCGATGACAGTCATGTACTGGCTGAAGTCTCCTCCTCGTCGATGGAAACCATTTGTGGCCAACAGGGTGGCCCAAATACAGGAGGAAACGAGGATATCTTGCTGGCGTCATGTTCCGGGGTGTCATAACCCGGCAGATGACATTTCACGGGGACTAAAGCCAGACGAGTTGCTGAAGTGTGATCGGTGGTGGCATGGACCACATTGGTTGGTTCTCGGCGAAGATGAATGGCCACAATCGGTACCACTACCCATGAAGGATGACGGTGACATCGAAGAACGAGCAAAGGTGTCACTAATTGTCATAGCGAAGTGTGAATTCCGTGACAAACTCTTTGAACGGTTCTCGTCATACAGCAAACTGAGACGAGTAATGGGTTACTGCTTGCGATTCATCGAATGCAGCCGAGCAAGCAAGGTATCAACGAGCAAGTCCAACAATCCGACTTCTATCAAGGAGTTGGAAAATGCTGTTCCTTCGCTTACAGCGACGGAACTGCGCAGTGCGGAACTGAGGTTGTGCCAGCTGGCACAACGGGATTCATTCGCGATAGAGCTGGACGACCTGCAACGAGGGAAACGTGTTGGTGAAACATCGAAGCTAAAGTGGTTGTCACCGTACCTTGATGAAGGAGGTATGCTACGCATCGGTGGCCGGCTGGGAAATGCAAACATTTCCAAGGATGTTAAGCACCCCATCATCCTTGCGGCATCACATCACCTATCTACAATGTTAGTATCAGCATATCATCTGCAGTTACTACACGCTGGTCCGCAGTTGATGTTGGCAACGATTCGACAACGTTTCTGGTTGATTGGTGGTCGAAATCTTGCAAGGAGCGTTTACCATCGATGTCACACTTGTTTTAAGAACAAGCCGGTATTGGTGAAGCAGGCAGTAGCTGATTTGCCTGAATCACGAGTGACACCGACGAGACCATTTGCAGTAAGCGGTGTGGACTATTGCGGACCATTTCTTCTGAAATCAACGATCCGGAACCGGAGTCCAACAAAGGCATACATCGCGATCTTCGTGTGCTTCTCAACGCGGGCAGTTCACATCGAGTTGGTGAGCGATCTCACCACGACTGCGTTTTTGGCAGCATTACGTCGTTTTGTCGCACGCAGGGGCAAGGTATCTGAGTTACACTCAGATAATGCGACCACGTTTAAGGGAGCAGCCCACGAATTGAACCGCATTTATAAAATGTTGAAAGCTGATGATAGTGATAGGAGATTAATTTTTGATTGGTGTGCGGAAAATGAAATGCGATGGAAGTTCATTCCCCCACGGGCGCCTCATTTTGGAGGACTTTGGGAGGCAGCAGTGAAATCAGCGAAAAGGCACATAGCTAAAACGATAGGAGTTAGTAGGATTACGCAAGAAAACATGCTTACCCTTCTCGCGCAAGTGGAACAATGCCTCAATTCACGTCCGTTAGTACCATTGTCGAATGAACCGGCCGATTTAGAAGTCTTAACTCCAGGCCATTTCCTAGTAGGGTCCAATATGCAAGCGGTACCAGAGGTTGACTTTAGTAATCGTCAAGACAACCGATTGACAGAATACCAGCTCGTGCAGAAACATGTACAAACGATTTGGGCACGATGGTACCCAGAGTACTTACAGCAACTCCAGGCTAGAGCAAAACACGCTAACGCGTCACCGATACAGTTAGAAGTGAACCAATTGGTGATTATAAAGGAAGATAACGTGCCACCTAGTGTGTGGCCGAAAGGGCGAATAATAGCACTGCACCCAGGTAAAGACGGCGTAGTAAGAGTTGTAACGTTACGCACTGGGTCAGGAAAGGAAATTGTTAGAGCAGTGAGTAGACTTGCGCTTTTACCAAATCCTATAGAGGATCAGTCTGCTCACAACCAAACTACGTGCTAGAATGGAAGTAGGATCATTGTCACGACTGACATATGCAATGTTTACACTGCCGATCACATAGTAAACAATAGGAATTAGTTACACGAATTAAACGGCTACAGGAATTAAATCAAACAAGAATTGGAATTATAGAATTAGTACTAGATTAAAAGAATTCTCTTTTGGTGGCCGGAATGTTGGATTTCTAGGGTTTAGCTAGTTTGTAAATATGTCAAGTTATAGTTTTGTTTTGTTTATCTATCTTCGCACTTGACAACTCTAGGAGCTATATATGTAAACAGGACGCAACATGTTAGGAATATGAACTATGGTAGAATTAAGTTGCATGAACGCATGAATTGTAAAATGAACTCAAGGAGACAGTTGAATAAACAGTAGCAAAGAGAAAGCCAAACTGATCACATCGCAAATATTACAAATTAGAATTACTTTCGCCACTAGTGAAAATTCATACAACCGTTTTATATAGAGACGAAGAATATCAATACGCTGTGCTTCGGTTGGTTGATATAACCCAACATCGATCTGCTGACTGGCCACCACAAAGCCAAGGGTCAACGAGATGAAGTTACACGTACATGTTTCGATCGTAGCAATTTGTAGTGGATCGGTCGAGAAATACCGTACCGCATAGGTCACCCGGTGGGCTGCGCGGTTCGTGCAGTGCAGAAAAGGGTTCGTGCAGTGCAGTAAGGATCAACCGGGCTGTTGCAGGGCAATTTACTCCCGCTTGTTCTCCCTTCCCTGTTTGTGGGCGCTTACAGGGCCAGACGCGCTTGCAAGCACGCTGCAAACAGCTGCTGCACCTGTGACAATCGTACAAAACCCATTTTCGTCGTCATCGGCGCGTCGTGTCGTGGCTTCCTTCTGGTGGGATTTTGCAAAAAAGGTTTGGCAAAAGCTAATTGTTGGTTCGCCTAAACAATGGGGTCAACATGTGCAAAACGGTTCACAAGCGTTGCGAGTTTTCGCTTTGTTTCCGAGCGGTATGTGCGAGCGTCGTGTGGACAAGGACACGCGAAGCTGAAGGCAAAGAATGAGGCGATTTGAGGGACAGATTTGGGACAATAGTGCCGGTGCACAATTTGGAGGTGTATGTTTCGTATGAGGTGTTGATCAAGCGAGCGTTTCAGTGAAGGTCGTTAAGAGAAAAGGGGTTTTCTTTTGGTAATATAATTGTTTGTATTAAGTTACAGTTGCAGTTGCTGCATTTTTGGGTAAGATTGTCAATTTTACTTATTTTACTACAAGAAAATTACATAGAAACCTCTCTAATGTCCATACAAAGCTTCATTTGCGTCGCATTAGTTAGTATGAAGTGTATGCAATGTTAGAACGTAGACATTAAATAAAGCTGTCAGCGCCGTGAACGATATATTACGTGACAGCACATTCATTTCAATTGTTTTCTTTCAATTTCCTAAGAAAATCTTATTCCCGCCGTGAATACCAAACAAAAGCTTTCTAATACCATAATATTCGCACGAAGCCATCGTCTAGCGAATTGTGCACTCGAGCCCACACCGTTGGTGCAACTTTGTTGTTGAGTGGAAGTTGCATCGAGACGCCATTTCACCGGGCATAAGTTACGACAGCGATCACACCATACCGTTGACAAGCTCGGACGATGTCGCGTGGTTCGTGATGTTCGTCCGTGGCGACAGGCGTTCGTCAAGCAAAATGTCAACCGTTGAGCAGCGGGAAAATTGAAGGCAAAAAAAAAAGGCGAACCATACCATTCGAATGAAGAGCCAGGAAAGCCGCACGTGAAGCTTGCTCGGTGCTCACTTACCTGCGCCTGGTGACAAGAAGCCCGGAAAGTGATTAAGAGACACTTCCAAACGGTTTGATATCTATATCTTATGTATACGGACAGGGCCGTAAAGGCGGTATCAGCTGATGCGGGACTGTTCGGAGTTGCTGAAAGAGTCGCCTTCTTCAGGTTGGGCGTTGATAAGGGGTACAGTGTGAAGGGAAGATCAATTGATGGGACACTAGCGAATGTGGCAGACGATCCGAATGGAATGAAAAATGTGATTGATTGATCGATGAGTGACGAGTGCTGATGTCGAGAAGCTATCGTGAACAATTGTAATGGATATTGGGTGTTGAAAGACGAACGCCTATGATGATGTGTGGTTTTGCAGATAGTGACAGTAGTGTGATGGAATTTCTTGGCAATCTCTAGAATTAAAGTAGGCACGGAATTTTCTACACCACGTTTAATTTTAGCAAATGTAGTGCTGATGCTACTATGACTGTATTTTATAAATTCTATGTGAATCATAGTTAAAAAATTCTGTACGGTTAAGTAAGGTATCTCAAGAATATTATTTAATGGGCTCTCGAAATTGAGAAACAACATTAATCTGTTCAAAGTGCAGAGTGCCAACTCCAAGATGATGTTTCTCTTATTGTATCTTTTCTTTAGATGCTTCAGAAGTTTTGATATTTAATGCAGAGTTAGTTGGGAAATTTGCTATTTATTATCCTTATAAATGATAGTTTTAAACAGTTTTCATCAAATAAAGATGTGTAATTGGCAATTTATTCCAACATCACATTATTACCGACACTTTATATATGTTTGAAAGAAAGCTACTAAGTTTGGCAAACCTTCCTGCAGTATATATTCGAGCCATGGTATCCTATTAGGATTAAACTTTCTAAAGATTAAGCATACATTTTTTTATATTCAATGCCGATTCTAAGAATAAATAACTAGGGTAATATTTTTCCAGTGGTGTGAAAACTGAAAACCCTCCCTAATAGCTGCGGTGACCAGTACGATTTGTGGTCTGTGATCTCGTTAGAAATGACTAAAATCGGTTTGCTAATTGACAGGAGCGATACGTTTTATGATTACATAAAATTATGGCATTAACCATTTGATAATTGCGAGCGAACGTTCGTCCAGGGCAACCGGCATCGGTACGGTTTAATAATCTTTGCGCCCAAGTTTCACCCGGCCAGAAACAGATGGGCTGCCGTGCTGTCCCCATCGACGGACGCCGACGATGCAAACATGCAGTTGCGATTTCGCGTTCGGTTCGGTCAGACCCGGCTAACAAGCGTTCTCTCTTGCCAGTTCGCCCGCCTAATGCCAGCCAGGCCGGGTGCGCCGTGCGTCCGTCAAATCGGATAACAGGTTTGTTTCGCCGCGTTTGCCAGATTAAGCGGCGCGTCTAGGAAGAGAAAGACTGCCCGGCACGGTATGGTATGGCTTTATAGAGCAGAATGTTGCAATCGTTCGCACGGTTCATGCGTGTGAGTGCGGTTGCGGTCGTTTGGGGGCTTTGGCGGATTTGGTGACAATGTTTATGAGTTCCATTTCTCCATCGTCGGACGAGCTGTCGGTCGGTATTACGGCGGAGTGCAAGTAAGATCGTTAGTTAAAAAAAGGGGCAGTGAGAGATCAAACGCTCAGACGCACAAATGCACACACACACACACAGAGCAACATTAATGTCGGCTTGCGATCGATCGTCTATTGATTGGACAAGATGCCATTTCAATCGGTGCGAACGAACGCGAACGCCACAAACCAGATGACCCACTGACATGCGGTAAAAATCCAGTACACCTAATAAACAACGTGTCAGGGCCGAATGTGAGAAGAGTTTACTTCTTAAGGATTCGTTTTATTTGAACGTTGTTGCAACCAGCTAGCGATAAAGCATTGAACGTTAATTTTCTTTTTCATTACTGAGGACTGCTTCAAAACTGCCTTGCTGCTTCAAGACTGCTTTGATGTAAAAAAATACACAAACACTATTTTACTCTTTATTAATGTGATGTGATAAACTCGGAACTAGTGAAGACATTTTTTGTTGATTTACCATCTGTTAAAATAAGTACCTAAATAAGATTTACACACAAAACAAAAATAGCACACATCATCAACTTGCAATAAAAACAAAAGAAATCCTTACCATATTCCTTCCTTGTTGAATTCCACTAGTGCGGGGAACTGTTAAAATTACCTAATAGGAAATATAACTCAGAAGACAGGGACGAAGTCATTAATTTCAGTGATTTTATATGGTCATCTAAACTGTCAAAAATTGGCAAATTAATATAAATATAGATGGTTTATTATTTATTATTTGCTGTTGTATATGCTGCGCAAGAACTTTTTTTTTGAATAAATTTGACTAAATTTGCGGCGATGGTGTAATGATTAAATATAATTAAAACAGCAAAATGATAAAACAAAATAAGGAACTAAAATCAATAATCGGTTTGAAATTAATATTCAACTCATTACCAAACACATGGCGGTAAATGAACAACATACGATGATATAGAATATCCATTCCAGCTCAGCGTCAGATACACCATCGTACCCTTAGCCCCCAACGGGGGGTCAACCGGTGTCGGTCGGACGATTAATGTACGAAGCTAAGCAACAGCGGGCGGGAAGGTTGCAATGTTAATAGTGCCGATACATTAACTATCGTCGAAAGCGATCATTCATTCGTAGGCCGAAGCAGCAGGCACCGAGCAGCTAGAGGTTAGAGGCCGCATCCGCGGTATCGGCCACGGTGGTGGGTCCGAAGAGTGGCAGGCAATGTTGATCTGGGAACCCGCGAATCATCCACGTTCCGCACCGGGAGTGGGACAAAACAACACCGACACCGGCATCAGATCGGTATCGGGGTGAACCGTTCGCGGCGTCACGGCGTTAACCTTTTGCACGGATCGTACGGATCGTTTCAGCGGCAGCACCAGCAGACGTTATTGATTTTGCACCGGCCCTACACGGTACCTTCATTACGGTACGAAACAGTCAGCTGGTTAACAGGAGACGATGCGATTGAAGCATAGGTTCGATGTTGTTCTCTTTGTCTTTTTCTCATCTCTAGCGCATGGGGTTTACTGGCGGTCCTGCTGGAAATTGCACGGAAAGCAGCCCGAACCGAGGGGACATCGGGTTTGCCATGTGGGAGGGGAAAAAACGAAAACCAACATGTGTTCTGCCTGTGTGTTTGTGTGCCGTCGCTCAGTAGGTTAGCGGAAAAAAGCGCACCCAGATCACCCTGATTCGCTGGCCCTTTTTTGCGCAGCAGCGTGGAATCAAACGAGGGAAGAGCGCCAGCAACAGCAGGGACCCGGCGCATTATGTAATCCGTTTAATTGTGCACGTAGTTCAAATGGTTCAGAATTTGCATACGCGATCACCGGGCCTCGTTCAGCTCCGGTGCCGATCGATCGATGCGATCGGTGTGGGTATTATTTTTCGCAAGCTGAGGCATATTTCCATCGTTCAACAAATTTCCAATCGTTCCAATGGCTTACTTACTGTTTGCAAACGTACATCACAACGGGACGAAAAGTGATGCTTTCCGTCATAAGGTAATGTCATAAGGTGACCGTGATGCTACTTTGTCCTTTGATGATGCTTCGATGTAACACCTCGTCAATACGGGTCTAATTGAGTGGCCAATTTTATAATGTACCATGTGGGACTAGTTTGATGCCGAAGTCAATCATGCCAAAGTGACGAAATGTTATCGGTATGTAGCTTTTATGATTAGGGGTTTAAATCGCAATCGAATATTAAATATCCAATTTTTTAAACAAACAATCAATTTCTAATATAAAAAATAGGATTGAAATTCTTTGTCGTATCCCAAATTGGGTAATACCAATCTTACGTACCGGAGTTACCTTGAGCGGTATATACATTTTCCACACACATTGGTAATGCTCTCATGCACAAAGATAACCAAACTAAGATAAAGTAAATAAACATTCAACTTTAGTACGACCAAACATAGTTCCAGACCACAATGTACTATCAAACAAAATGTAACGACCGATTGCGCGCGTTCAGGCTTAAAATAACTAAAGATTATTTGTGAGATTACACGTTGTACTGCATAATGCGACAGTCCAGCGAAATTTTCCTTTCGCCGGTGAGTAAACAAACTTCCATCCAACGCGTAATCTCCAACTCCAGTTCCAGCCGAAGAAGTCCACTGATTGGCCTGCGAGGGGCCGAGTAGATTAGCATGAAGGTACCGCAGACCTTGGGTACTTAATCCGTCTGTCAATCGAGACGCCAATGCCAGAATTGTGTTTCCCCCCGGCGGTCTGTTGTTCGGTGTGTTTTGTCGCTGCGTTTTTTTGTTGTCTTACATTACACGCACCTTTTCGGTGTGACCACCCCCGCATAAAAACTTTGAGCAGCAAACGATTCGAAATCGTGGGTTTGTGCCTGGATAAGGACGATGAAGTGAAAGATATTGTGGTATTTCTTTTTTTTATATGTATAAATCACGGTTTTGCACAATCATAAATCAGACGAATGCGCTCAGGAGATAGAAGCCGCTGATGACAGACGACAGGTAGCGCGATCGTGATGACCCCATTGCGTTCACCGTACCGGTAATGATTGAAAGACGGAGCAGGCTGCGATGAAAATGTGGCCGAATTTGAAGCCTCACGCAGTCAGTGGCGGTAGCGTGTTAATGCCTGGCTATTGTCATTTGGACAAGTTGTCCCAGTCTAATTAATCATTTGTAAATGGGTTGGTATGGACGATTGATTGTGAAAATAGGTGTTTTTTTATTTGAAATTTACACACTTTTGAACAACTTGTTCTAATTTTTGGTTATCCCTGCTGTTATTAGAAGAGGTTCCAAGTTTCTTTTATTGGGATCTTTAATAATTTAACTCATCACACAACTTGGTTATATAAATAATATCTGTATATTCCACGGGAATATTAGCAAAAATCACGTTAAGTGCAAGTAGCAGATAAGAGCTTAAAGTCTCATAGCAATTTAAATGGCAAAAGGCTAGATAGATAGAAATGCCAGTCTATCGTGTGAAGTATCCCTCTCTCGAGGAGTTTCCCTCAGGGAGTTTCAATCAAATAGCAATCACAGGCAAGCAGAACGTTATCGTACACCTGTGCTAGAGGCGGGTAAAGCTTAATTAAGCCCGTAACGAAGCACTGTACCGTTTTATCAAATCTGGCCTACGAATGAATAATTATTGTGCTAGAAGCGTAGTTTTTGTTTTCTTATGAAAACTCTACCACACTAATCTGTTTAAGTTTTATGTATGAAACGTGGTTCGGAGCGAACAGGAAATGAGTCGATGCATCATTTTTATGTGATGAAGTTTTGCTTTAATTAGTTTCCCTCTACACTGATTATGATCGATTGGACGAAGGCGAAGAAGGATATGGTAAAGGTCGATCGTCAAGGACATCGGGTTAGTTCTTACGATCATTTTGCGAAACGATGTTTTTTATAGCTTTTCTATGTCCAACCAACTAGTTATGGTTTAATGGTTCAATAAAATCTTAAAGAGCTATTTAAACGGGGGTGCAGTAAAAAAAAACATAAACTCTATCACGGTTGATTTATTAAGGATGACTGTGGGCATTATGGACATGATGTGGAGCTTTGGACTGGAAACAACGAAGTTTCAGATAGGTCGGGGTTTACAGAACAATGTACGATTTAAGAAATATTTGTGCATTGAACGTAAGCAGTTGGTATCAGTGCGTAAAGATTACTAATCGAACCCATTGCTCTAAATTGCCAATGTGATGTTACATCAAGAAATTGTACAATAAAAAATACTTAACTAATTTACTCAGAAGAAATTGACTACGAAGGAGAGATATTTTACCAATATAGATTAATTTCGTATCAAAGCTATAAGCCTTTTTTATAAAAAATGAGCGATTGAACTCTTGTGAGAATGAACAGCACATGCTTCGTCGTTTTGAAGTAAAAATGATCTCCTTCCTGGCAATGTTTCGATACACTTTTCACACCGCTCCGGATAACGGTGGCGGCTGCAATTTGGCCTATATAAAACCATCTGACCCGATCGCGTGTAACCTTCGCCAACGCGAACCATCAGTGGAAATAACTGCGAAGTAGGTTTATGTCCCACACCGGTGACCTGCACCGATTGACAGCGACAGCTAATGCAAAGCAATATCTCCACCGCATTAAGATATCAAATCAGGTAAAGCAGGCTGTGGCGACGACCGTGGACCGTCCACTTACGAGTTTAGTACAGCTTTTGGTGCGTTTATTCGCGCAAGGCCTGGAACTGTGTTGCAATTTCTACCAGAAAAAGCTGGTGCGAGATGTGCGAGCAAGGGTAAATTAATGCCGGACAATTCCGAAATGGTTTCGATTTTGGACGGCGAGGATAATTTACGTTCGACCGTTTTTGCCCTTCTTCTTGCATTTCGCTCAACATATGTTGCACCGGGTGGTGGCGTTAAACGGTTCGCTAAAATGAATGCGTATAAGTGTCATCGAATAAGGTCGTACAAATTCGAGTAGCAGCGACCCCGATGACCCTGGCCACTTGGCGATGGCGAGAAAGGTTGGAAAATGGATCTTTCTTGTGTTGCGATCGTGTTGCCAGGTTAAGTGCGACGATCATCGGACGGTTTCGTCGCCAACATTTCGCGGCAGTTGCCGAAATCCAAACCAATCGAGGCGAGTGCGTGTGTGGTGTACGGTAGGTGGGAGATTTCGCAGGAAGAACTAACACAAAAAAGAACGAAATATACACTGCAAATGAGAACTGATTACGAAATTGGCTCTTTTCCTTTCCTTCGTTTCATCTTTCATCTTTCAATAACGGGTGCACAGGTAAGAGCGCACGGTCGGTGGTTGAGTGACTGCCCGTGCTGGTGTCCGCCACGGTAGATGAAACGTTCGTGCAGCAGCAAGACCCGCAATAAGCTGTGGTGGCGCAGTTGGCAGTTTCACATGGATTGAGAAATTCCGCTACGAGCGCGCTGCAGTGCTACGGTGCGGTCGTGTTCTTCGCGCGACACCCCGCGTTCGGTTGGGTCGACCCGTACCATGTTCCAGGCCCGCGGGACGATCGCCTCTGGGGACATAAATAAATCTCCAATATCTGCCTGTGCGAGTCGTTCGGCTAGGCAGACTGTCAGGCTGCCCCGAGGCATTGAATGCAATGCATCCGTTCGGTGTTCCAAGCAAAGGCACAATGGCTGCGAGTGCGTTTTGATTGAGCTTCCTCGTTGTAACGCTGCTAATGTACGGTACGTGTGCGTGTGTTGCAGGTTTTGTTTTGTATTTTTCACTCCTCCCACAGCCCTTGACCCAAATCGAACAAATCTTTCAAACAAATCTAAAAAAAACGAACAAAAATACACAAAAAGGGTTCGTCGCTTGTGCGCTCGCGCGCTAACGCGCAAGTCTTTCGTTCTTGTTTTCTTCCTCCAAAATCGATTGCAGCGCTACAATGGAGGTGTTGTGCCACCGTACCGTATAAGGTGATGGAACGTTAATCGATGGGTTTTGGGGGGAGGGGGAGGGTGCATGTTTGGGTTTAGCCCTTCCTTGCTCGGCTGTAAACCCCCACAACCCACCCTCCCCCTATGACAGGGCCACCAAACGAGAGGCGATGAAATGGTAGCATGAACGGCAAGCCAACCATTTTTACGATACGATCGGGTGTCTGTTATCGTGCTGGTTGTACGATTAATTATTTTTAAAAACTAAAAGACCCACTCAACCCATGCACGCGCTACCGGTTGCCACACATTGCCCGCTTCGCTTTGCGGCTTTCGATGTGTGGTGATTTATCTTCGTTCGGGTGCCGCTTTGGCTGTTGATTGCCGTTTATGTGTGAATTTGATGATACATCTATTAAAAGCTCATTAAAATGATGGGATGTTGGATCGTAGATTATGTGGTTGGGATAGAACTTCGTAGAAAATATATTTCATACATGAAATTTAAGCACGTTGCGTAGAAACGTTTACACTTGGATGGTCCAATTGTTCTAGAGTTGTGAGATTGAGGTTAGAGCTCTCCAGCTCTGCCTCTGTACAATAAATAACTATTTAGTAAATGGATGAAATAGTATAGCCTTCAAAGCTGAAAAAGTTAAAAAATGGTTTAAATTTATGAAATAACTATAATAGTTAATTATAAATCATTTTAGTGAATCGATTGCCTTTGCCATGGTAAGCATTTTAAAAGCAACCAACAACGATTAATTGGAACATATTCAAGGATGGAATGTTCAAAATAGTTTGTACGATCACATCGTTAGTGTCTTAATTAAAATGGACAGCAATAGCTGGGAAATGACACAAATTATGTACCATTTGATGTCGCATTCCTTTTATGGAGCCCTATTTGCCTATCCACAATCGCTAAATTGTATTGTCGCGCTACACCGAACGCCGCTGAAGCGAAACGATTACAGCGCCCGATAGTGTGTTTTTTTTGGCTGCATCGAAACAGACCGACCGGGCCGGCCCAAGGCAGTCAAAAGCTACGCAGCCGCCGCCGGCCAATAAGATGCGCCATAAAAGCAAACATCAATAGATCGTGACTGAAATTATGGTCGATTCTTGGTGCTGCATTTTAACCCATTCCCATTTTACGTGGCACAATGGCTGGAGCGCACGCGCCCTTGCCTGACGCTCAACAAAAAGGCGAATGCCATTTCCTCGGGCCAACCCTCGGCTCATCAAGATCAAGATCAATCGCACGCCAGCCCGGCGGGAACGACGGGGGTGGCGGTGGGATGGTGGGTAGATGTTTTGGCGCGGCAATCAATCTCCACCGCATCCTTCTTTGGGAGACGTGCGCGATGTCTGTTTTTATTTCGTTTGTTGTTAAAGATTGATTTCGTCTGCGTCCGCCCCGCACTCTCTCGTTCCCGGCCCTGGCTTTCGGTCACATCGCGTTTCGCGTTTCTAATCAATTTTCAAACTCTCAGTTCTGCGTTCAGCCCTCCAATGTCACCGGTACGTGATGCGTCCCTGGCATCGCTTCCCGGGGCACAATAATTACCGAAGCCGGAATGACGCATTCCGTTTTCTGTATCAGGTTTTGCATCATCCGAGATACGGTTACGTTTATAAGTTTTGTGTTATTTTTTTTTCACCATACCCAATCCCCAGCAACGGCAATCGATCGATCGGAAGACACTAGCGTGACATAAACATACATCAAATGGCAGCCCGCAGCGTTGGGAGAAGTCCCCGAGTAGTGCCACGTTTAGCGAGGCTTCGATGCACGATTATAAACGGCAGTAGAGTCCGGCACGAATGAAGTTCTCACACATATGGCCTTTGGCCGTGGCGTGAAGTTTGTGATGCGTTTTTACTCCTTCTCTCTCTCTCTTTCTCTCGCTCGCCCTCGCTCTACGTATTCAGCGGGAAAACATTCAACTGCCCCAGCGGGGCATCTTGGGCAATCATGCTGCGCCGGCGTTTGGCGGCGTGGTTTCGTGGTTTTTGGGCACAATTATGAGCCGTTCTAGTGGCGGCGGTTCACGCGTGGTAATTGAAACCTTGTAAAGTGTGTGGTAAACGAATCGAAACCAAACCACACTGGAGCCGGTGTAAGGGGGAAGGGGTTTGTATGTTTTTTTCCGTGTCATTTTTTGTTGCTTTTGGTTTTTTTTTATACTTGGCTACCGATCCGGTACGGTAAATGGGCAAATCTAATGCGTGCAAAAATTAAACGAACAGCATGAAATCGTCAAAATCGGTCTCCGTTTTTTTGTCGGTTCGTTTAATCTACCATCAATTATGCCTTCGTTAGGCGATGAAGAGATCATATGTGATTGCTTACGGCTTGAAAAACGGAAGATTAGTATAAAGGTTGCTGTATTTGATGGAGCTATGGCGAATTCTTATTTTTTTATATATTTCAGGGTCGTCCTCATTCAGCAACGGTCCGAAAGTGAACTGAGAAACAGCAGCAGGCTCTGCCCCAAGAGTAGTTTTAGCTCAAAATAATCTCAGACGGATTGAAATTAAATTTATAATTTTTTTTAACTGCTTAGTCATTTTAGTTTTTATGATACTTAAATATTGGATGTTGACTCCCACTTCAAACCTGCTGAACATATCTGAAGTCATTATTCAGTCTTTTGGATTTTATCTCCGTTGAATCAATATTATTCTTATGATTATTTAATTTCCTATCTTGATTGAATAAAAAACAACTAATTTTCAAATACATAAATTGAATGGCCACTCTGCGTGTATAAGAAAGAATCATTTTATTATATATTTTAGCTCTCCTTACATTAAAAAATCGAACTTTGGTTACTTATTTATGTTTCCAAGATTACATTACAGATTAAGATAGTTTGACGTTGAGGAAATCTAATTACTAGAGCCATGATCCATGAATTGAGCCACCAATAGTAAGAGCGATAGTATAATTTATCATTTAAAATTCTACAAATTAATTTAATATTTCGGTATTAGAGAAAATGAAAAAAGAGCTTTATTTTATCCATTGCAGAGTTTTAAATTTATTTAAATCCCCAAATATATCGTTTACCGATTACAGATTACAAATTATAGCTTAATTTACTACTGTTATTGATGAACCAAAGGAATTCTCTTCCGGATTTTTTTTTTATTATTGGTTATTATTAATAGTTACCTTCAAATACATAGGAACAATAAAGCATAAGTGTGGCGTATGGTGTCGTTCTTGTGGAATTACTAAGTTGAATCTAAAATTGGCACTCGACTAGTCCGATTTTAAAATTCTCCTTTCTTGTATGCTATGGTTTAATGTTAAAAATCCAATAAGTACATTGCATTGAGGTCAGCATTTTGTCTTTAAATACAAAAAACAGCTCATTGAAAAGTTCTCGTTGAGTGTTAATAAATTTCTTAAAGTACACCTGACCAAAATCTTTTTCAATCAGTTCACAGATTTTTGTAAATTCTTAGATTAAAAGCGTTTACTATTTGAGTTATGTTCTTTATCTGCCATTTGTAACAATTTACGAAAACGATAAAACAGTGAAAGCAGATTTTTTTAATTGAATATGCTCATTGTTTAACTTAACTTAGACACTTCGTATGCAAAATCTTCTTGTGTTTTAATCAAACATGGAATTAAAACGATTTAAGTAAAGTGGAGTTTACATTGATTGTAGTGTAATTTTAGAAACACCAATCACTCAATAAAAAAAAATATATAACGAATCGTGAACATGCACCAACTACATTACAATAAACTTTTTATTGTCTAGTTTTTCTCTTCTAATTTTTTTCTAGTTTTTCCTAATACTTTACGATGAAAATAAAATTATCACTGCACAACGCTCCATCATGACACAAAACACATCCACATCCATAATGGACATCCAAAAACACACGAAACGATTCGATCCGTCCATCGCGGTCAAACGATCCAGAATGAAGTATGCGCTACGATGGCTACGGAAGCATTAATGCGACACCACGCGTCGTGCACGGTCGCTGCCGCCGAGACAAGGGCAAACGAACCCACTGGAAAGCTGAGAGATGGATTGAGAAGAAATCCTCCACCTAATGCGATCATGCGTCGCGATCATCGATCCGCACGGTGGAGAGGGAACGATTCGTACCGTTCGTGGATCGGGTCCGAAGATTGGGCAGTGTTCTACCCTTCTGCAGCGCGAGCATACCAGCGTGGTTGCCATCTCGGCCACGCTCTTCCCCGAATCTCCCTCTCCATCGCAGGATCCCAAGTGCCCAAGTGTCCTACTCATTACTCTCACTTTTAATCGCGTATCGCGGCACGTTATGTTGCTACGTTTGGTGGTAACGATTTCATTGCTTCCTCGCTCACTCGCACCATCCGTCTGTCTCTGTCCGGGGGTTCTCTTGCATGATTTAAATTCCTCCCGTGAGTTCCCCTACCACCCTGGTCTTAACTTTCGCTTTCGATCTCACTCTCGCTTTCTTGTGCATCGCGTGCATAGAACGGTGCTGGCAAAGAAGATCGAAGGCATTGGACCCACCAGCTCTCGGTCAGCCTCCTGCTCCTCCCAGGCGCAGGAGGGGTGGGGGAGGCTTTTGGAACTTTTCAATGAAAACTTGTACCGCGTTGAGTTCCTTTTTCGCGATCTCCATCGCGACCACTGGCCCAACCAACCCGTTAAGGACCCCGCGCACGCTTGATGGTTCGTGGGAGTGTGTTTGGATTTTGTGTTTGCCCAATGGTCTCCCCCTGCACTTTCCTCCTCTTCGTCCCACCACTTCATCTGGTGGCTCCCTACTCAGCAAATGATTTTTCACCCCGTATGAGGTAGGAGTACGGTACAGCCTCCCGGCGGTTTATGCGACATGTTCGATCGAGAAACATGAGCGAAGATCACCGCCCCTCCTGAGACCTCACGTCCACCCTACTGCCCATACGGTTGGGTGCCATGAAAGCCATTCTTGGCGCGTGGAGTTGAATTTCGGTATAAAAGACGTTTTGGCCATAGCAGTCGGCATCAGTTCAGTTTTGGTTCTCACCGAAGTGTCACAGCAAGTACGGACACACACTCACTCATTCCTTCAGCACAGTATAGTAGCAGTACAAAACTCCTCCAAACATGAAGGTACGGAATACGGTTTTGCATAAAGATTAGCGTGAATTTTAGTGAAGATTAATTTAAAAAAATGGAGTGCGAATAAACAGTGAATATTGGAAATTAATTCCAAAATGACAGTAGAATTCGTTCTGCCTCAGTTCATGAACATTCTCTTTGTGATCCTCTTTATAGTGAGGATAAAGTGTCCTAAGTTTACTATAATTTATAAGACCCTCGTGACACAGTGCAAACCCGGACGGATGCTTAAATGGTTTTCGTTTTGTTTCATATACTTGTAGTGCTTCGTTGCCATTGCTCTGCTCGCCGTTGCCGTCAGTGCATCGCCGGTGGAATACGGTCACTATGGTGCTCCCGCTCTGGTCCACGCCCCGGTCGCAGTGCATGCTCCAGTGCTGAAGCACGTCGTTGCTGAGCCAGTCGTAAGTATTGCAGTTTGCAAAGCAAAGCCACCACCAGCAAAGCTAACCCCGGGGTCGGTGTGATTTTGTTTTCGGCACCAGGCCTACCCGAAGTACTCGTTCAACTACGGAATTAAGGACCCGCATACCGGTGACATCAAGTCGCAGGCTGAGGAACGCGACGGTGATGTCGTCAAGGGCCAGTACTCGCTGGTTGAGCCCGACGGTTCGGTGCGCACCGTCGACTACACCGCCGATGACCACAACGGATTCAACGCGGTCGTCCACAAGTCTGCCCCGGTTGCCCACAAGGTCGTCGCTGCCCCGGTTGCCCACTACGCTCCGGCCCCCGTCCTGAGCCACTACGTGCACTAAGCGGTACCAGCCCACGGTCCAACGGGCTTCGCCTGGGTTGTTTGGGAAAAATGGGGACAAAAGCTGAAGGGTTGATACTGACGGCCGTAGCTCCCGAATGTGTTTTTCCTTCCGCCCATCGCGAACAGACAAAACACTCATTCAACTCAAGCCAATTTATCCACTTCTGCTAGAAATCGTAGTCACACCACTCTCACTCTCACCACTATCTCAACCGCGTAGAACGTAGACCAACGAAAGCAGATTTATACGAAGGAAGGATGTAGCGTAGCGACTCACTACCCTGGCCAGCCCGGGGAGTGTTCTAACTGGATTCGGTCCGGTGCCGTAAACGGCAGCCCACAGGAAGGAATCCAAAACCAATCCAAGCCCAAGCCGTACTAGAGCATTTTTTTTTTTCATTTGATTATTGCGATCAATGGAACCAATGGATATAAATGAGCGCTCTGCTCAGTTTTGCTGCGTGTGTTTCGGACGTTCGGTGTTAAGCGCCGGGTTTTGTGGTGAATTCGCTACACGCCTAAATGGCTGCAATTTGTCGCACACCCCGAGCATGGGAGCTTTTTTTGTAAGCTTCCCGCTTTGGAACCTGGTGCGATGCACGAAGTGTGGTGGACCTTAATCGTTTCCATCCTTCCATTCGATTTTCTCCATTTCCGGTCTGTTCCGGCTATGTTCCTGCTTATGCACACCGCTCTCCGGTGTGTGGGACGAGCCAAACTCCTTTCCAAATGATCTTCTACCCTTCGGTGGGGTGCTAAACGCAGGCACTCCTCGAACAAAGCGTACCTCCCGCGTATGTAACTCGATATTACACACACACACACTCTATCTCTCTGTGATCTGTTACTGCTACTATAACTTACTTACTTTACTTACTTACCAATGTTACTATTTGCTGCTTTTGCTGCACAATGCACCCGGCAAAGGGTACCGTCCTTATAGAGTCGGGCGCTTTCCCAAGAACCCATTGGCAGCGAAAATGCACGAAAATCGTGTTACCCCATTTGCTCCCACCGCATGTCATTTGCGGACGATGGGAAGCGAGGGGTGCAGAGCCAAAAAAAGAAACAACAACAAAACAAAAAACAAAAGGAATGCAAAAATGAACAACAAGCGAAGCAATCATTTACATCCATGTGAAACCAGTTGCAAGTATCGACACTGTAAATAATGAATAAAAACCAATCAATGTTTTTTTTTATATATAAAAATAGTACGGTTTTAATTGTTTTGTTTACAGTCCCATGAGAAAGAAATGTGATAAAGGATAATTCTTTCAATGATTTGTGATTAAATAATTTGAATAATGCTTTGATAACAATTAACGCTTTTACGAATTGTAATACTTTTATACACACTTTCTTTCGTTTACATAAAGAAATGACTTAAAATTAGATTTTTCTTACATTATCTGTACATTTAGTGTGGAAATGTGATAGGCTTAACACTCCTTCATTATGTCCAGAATATCAATAGCTGCCCAACGATAACTCGATGCAATGATATCTGGAAGTCAACGTGGAGCCAAAATACGCTCTGCAATGTTGGGAAAAATGCAAATCAGTTCTAATGAAAACCTGTGGTGACAATTTGCGATCAAATCTAAATGCATTCCGAAATCGGGATCTGTTTCTGGGCTGAAGATCGAATTCAAATTCAGGAACAACTAGCTCCGGATCCGATACGAACGCTCGAACGGATTAATGGCCGATTTAAGCAAAGGAAAATTGATAGACCACAAGCATTGTGGATTGTTGGTATTAATCCGGAAAAGTTATTAAGGGTTTACCATAACCTTCTAGAACACTAGCTTCAAAAATAGGCTTTAATAATTTTGCGGTCAAACTTCCCTAGGGCACTTTTAGGATTATCTAAATAGTCACATTGCATATAGGCATGAAACGGAACTTTCATTTCATTACCGTATGAGATTTTGTTGAATTAGAATTATTAATTTGACTCCGAATGAGACAAATAGATGTGAAGACAATGAACGACAACTGACGTACATTACATCATCTTTTAACGAGCTTTATTTAACAGAACACCACTGAGTAAGGTGATCTTGATTCTGGAGAACACGAATTTTACTCTTATAAAATGTGTTTTTGAAAAAAAAATCATCAGAACGGTGATATAACATAGATTTTAACAACTTTGATCTTTACCATTTATAGAGAAAGTTAAGGCGCACACAACGGTAGCACCCTTAAACAGCTCGCAAAAATGTTAGCGAAAGTGTCGTTGACGGAGGCATGACGTCGCCCCGTATTTTTGGTTTATTTGTTCCTTCAACTAAGGCATACCACTCTAGGCGAAGTGCAGAAGCCGTTACCACACCTTATCGCACAGTCGAGAACGAGCTATGAATCATTTGCTAAGATGAAAGTTATCTGACCCATAGACACCGTACCGTACCGTTTGTGCCATTTGTCCTAGATTTGGCTTTCAATAAACAAAAAAAAAACATTCCCTACCATCCAGGAAGTAGCGGCGCTTAATTGCACACCACAATAATGTCTAGCATTGTGTGGCATTTACATCCCGGCGGCAGGATCATAAATTAGTACGTGCTCATTTGCCGGCCAGCCATGAGTCATCGTCACACGGTGAAAAGATGCCACGATTGCGTCGTATTAATTTCGCACTTAATCTTTTGACCGCTTAGCGGACTCATCACTTAGCATTGTTCTACCCAAATGTGTTGTACTCGGGAGAAGAAAAGGCACACGCATCGTTTCCATTTGTCATACTGTCGCTTAAAACGGTACCGGCGGCGTGAGGAGGGCTAGCGTAAAGGATGCCGGTTAAGCTTCCGATTCCGGAAAGCTGCAGTGGCCGGCCTGCAAATGCTCCGGGCACGTGATGACCGAACGTTACGCCCACCGGTATCGGTTTCACGATCGAGTTTCGGTTGACAAATGTGTTGCCAGAATAAAAAAAAAGCTGACCACCAAAAAGCATCGCCAAGCGCCACTCTCGTGGGAAAGAACTCTCTTGTGCATGAAGGATGCTTCTTTTAAAATGACATAATCTCGAGTGTGTTGAAGAAGAAGTTGTTTAAATCCGCTGTTCATGTTACCCCATAAAATCGCTTTCAAAAACTTAACGATCGCAATGATCCCGGCGACCACGGGAATATAAAATTCTTGTCACCGCTGCGTGGATAAAACACCTTTAGCCCTCTCGTGCTATCGTGCCACTTTTTTTTTGCGTGGATACGTTCTCACACTCCCCAACAACGTCCAACGTTTATTTTGCGCACATTTGAGCGTGTTCGTCAGAAAGTTTTGCAATTTGTCAAGTGGCATGATTTGTTGCGCACCGTATGTGATCTGCAAAGAATGCTTTCCTTTGATTTCCACACCTTACCGCACCGGTAGAAAGAAACAGCGATGAAAGAACAGCGCATGAATCTGCGAAGCTCGCTTTCGCTTGTTTTGAATGGACGCCACCTCTAAACTCGTCCATTTACAATGGCTTTTCGGGGGCACGGTACCATGAGCGTTGAAGAGGGTGGACTCTGCGTGTGCGTGTAAGTGTGTTAGTATGTGCGGAAAGTTGTTTGGACGGTTGACGAACTGCCAAAATTTTTATAAATACACACAACAAACGTTGATCGCAGATCAGTCGGAGCGAGGGCGATCATTCGATAGGAAGTAGCAACTTCCGCTAACCAATATAGGAGTAAAGTTGTGGGGAAGTGGCAGAACACGCGAGGGCAAATTGGATGGTGTGAAAAAAATTGTGTACATGACAATCTGTTACGGTGGATGCTGTAAAAAACGAGAATAGACAGCACGGACGAGTGAGTGTAGTGCACCGAAAGGGGAATAATCAAATTCGAACACAATTACGCTACAGTTCAGTTGCAGTCATGATGAGGGCGAAATATCGGGTGAGTTATGATAAAGCCGAAGGTATATTAGTGAAACAATATCAAACCTAGTGTGATAAAATAATCGTGGTTCATTAGTGATAACGGCATGGTAGACATTTAGAATTTGGAAAGATATTTTTTCTATTTGAAGAAATTAGTCGTGTGGCTGGCATGAAATGGTACAGGGGTTAAAACATGCAAACTTCAAAATTATAAAGTATTTCAACAAAATTTTACAACATTTGAAAATTATGATACAATTGGTTAATTATAATACTTTCAAATATAAATTTATTAAACTCTAAATAAAAAAGGATAAACGCAAATGTACTTACGAAGAAAACAAACTGGCCAGATAAGACCGTAAAGGTTCTATATTTTCTTAAAGTATTATGTCACATTAATATATGGTAAATATGTTCAGTACTCTGACTAGTAACAAAATAAGAATGCATCAAGTAAACTCTTTTCCAAACTGTTTTAAATCGATTATTATTTATGACTAAAATACCGATCATTTTTTAGTCAGAAATTGTTTATGCAACTTTATTCGCCATATAGTTATATTTTTTTTCATCTGCATATATATTTTTACCCTCTTAAAAGTAAACATTGCAAATATTTTTACTGAACCTGTTTTTTTTAATTATTCGACAGATATTCTGCAGAAGGTTTGAAAAATTGGTTTGATTTGTTCGTAATTACCTAATAAAAAAACAATAATAGTAACAATGAACCTAGCTTAGCTAGAACACGAGAAGTCAGATAAATTATAAGTAAATTATATTAAGGACAAATAAAACCATTCATAAAATGAGCAACAAAGATCAATGTAAAGTAGTAAGCTTATCGGTATAATGACTGACACTGAACCAATGAAGCAAACAGATTAATTCAAAAAGTTCCCTCATGAATGATTTGATACAAGCTAACTTAAGACAAAAAAAATCATTGACAGTCACATAAAATCCCGAAGAAGCTATATAATACACCATAAAAATTTTACTTCTTCGATAAGATAAATCGTCAGTAGACGATGGCCTCACTCGGACTTCAAATAACGGATGGCATTATTACTCATATCCGGATGGAATCGTTCAAATTTTGAATGAGAATTTCGTCTACGACGATAGGAAGAACTCTAAGTCGATTATAATTGCGGATTAGAACATCTTAATGAGCGTGGCAAATTGCAATATGATCGGATTTATTCCCCAACCTGACGAGAGATGAAGGTGTTCTCAACATCCACACCAGTTCTAAATCATATTCACCCGCTCCTAATGTTTCTAGAAGAAACAACAAACATTAGCTTCCCCGGATGATGCTTTAAAATGGTTGAATGACCATTTTTAGACCATGGCCTATATTTATCTTCCTAGAACAGGTTTGCTTCACTAGCAAGCATCAATTGGTCAGCACGGGATCGTAATGAACACACAGATCGCCTGTGTGATGAAGACTGCCGCAAATGAGCACGCCTTCATTCACGCTTCCTTCCTTCATTTGCGCAGTTCGTTCACCTTTTACCAGCTGTCCGTCAGAAACGGCAACCGAACGATACGAAATTTAATTAAGAATTGAGCGATCAACCGCGTTTGCGTGGTGGTGGTACAGCACGGATGCATTCACGGGTGCAGTTGCAACCCGCTGTGAAAGTGTTCCCGTGAATGGGGGTGTGGACGAAATTCTAACAGTTACCTGCGAAACGTCCTGACTCGGCCGAAATGCATTGGCTTTCGAAATGGTACGTTCGTCGCTTGTTCTTCGTACAACTCCCAAAACAGATGCCGCGCGCAGCAAGATTTGGGTGTGTGAACAAAAAGGAAAAGACCGGCACTAAACGACACTGTCCCGGGTCAATGTGTGCAGTGGGTGGATTGAGTAGAAGCGGAATTGAATTCGGTGGAACACAGGGCAGCGGCCTACACGCGACCGCGATCACTTGAGCGGCAGATGAGATGTTTGTAAATTGGCTCTCAAGTGTTTCGTGTTCGGGCGGTTTTTTTTTTGTTGCCTTACCGCCGGCCGTTGAGTGCACTCAGCATCAGATCATCGTCGTTGGAGCAGTGATCAAGCGATACTGTAATTGGAATATGATGCCGGTGTCATCAATTGAGGAAGAATAACGATCTCGTAAAGTGTCCTGGTTGAAAGTGGACAGTTGCTCAATTAATCAGGTTGCTGCCATATGGAACTGTGTGAGCCAAGACAGTGAGAATGGAGCATCGTTTTAGTGTTTACAAAAAGCACAACAAAAACTACTATTCGATTGCCGGGAATGTATGTGATTGTAATTCAGGTTCGGAAAAATTTATTGAAATTGGAAACGGTATTTCATCTCATGGTGAGAATAGCATGGGGTCTTTAGAGGTTTAGTTTTACGATGTTATATTGTATTTGGAAAATGGCAGAAGTATCCCATTCGTTATATTAAGCTAAGTTATCGTAATATACAGCACACACAACGATAATTTAATTGCTCAAATCGTTTATGGAGCCATTTTTTAAAGTTTATAAATGTTACATGGGGTGTGATTTATGAAATGGTTCTTTCAGCATGAGCTTCAGCCTGTATTTCATTTGGGAGGATGAATAAAAAAACGATTTGTACTTATATTTCAGCGAGAATTTTAAATCTTATTGTTATTGGAAAACCGATTGTTCGCTGACATTTTTGATTTGCACTTTTCTCAACGCATTCGTCTGCATCTATGCAATGCGATCATTCTTTCCAAAATGCTCGTAGACAGGGTGTCAGTAAAGTGAAAATTGTCATGCCATACTTATTGAATACTTTACTTCGTATCTTCCTTCCAGGCGCTACTGTTGCTAGCGCTATACGCCTGCGCTTATGCAACCGATGATGCACCGCTCAAACAACGACAGCGAACAGCAAAGCTGATACGGAGCTATCCCGACTACGAACCGATCACTCAGCGCATCCAATCTTTGGAAAGTCCGATGTACAACTTTATTGATCCTTATGGTACTTATCCTTATGTTAACATGTTCAACAATGAGCCAGCTCAACTGCTTATTTTTACGACCTTCCTTCAGGTCCCGGCACATATGCATTTGGGTATGAAATCGAGGATCCCAAGAGTGGTAACGTGCAGTTTCGTGATGAGGAGAAGTTGAGCAACGGTACCGTGCGCGGTTCGTACGGATATATGCAACCGGATGGATCGGTAATCATCACCAGCTTCGTTGCGGACGAGGGTGGTTATAGAGCAAAAACGGAGATAAAGCGTGCCAACGGGCAAACGGTTGCATCTTTCCCAGCGCCAGCTCCCTCCGTTGCTGGTTCGCAGGATCGCTACTTTCCTGCGTACGATCAGCAAGCGAGCACCATCAATCCAGCAGTTGCAGCCGCACTACAGCAACAGCAGCATATCAACCTGAATCCCACGTACAATCCCATCCTAGATCCGGGCGTTATCGATCCTCAGTACGCGGCAGCAATATTGGGACACATACGCGACCAGCAGTACAGCCCCGGGCAAGGTTTAGTGCAATATCCGTACGGCATTCCAACTGCACCTTTCCAACCTCCTCATCATCATCAGTATCAGCACCATCCTCAGCACCCACAGCACGCCCCCCTGTACGATGCACCGCCGAATGCGTTCTCCAACTTTATCGGCCAACTTCCGGCCAATCTGAACCCGTACAATCTGTACCAAAATCTGCAGTCCTCTTTTCCCCAGGTGTTACCACAGCAGAACCCACTCGACCAGCTAGCCAATAGCATACAGGGGAACTTTCAACAGCAGGGTCCGGGATCGGGATTTGGTAATTTCTTCAACGGTGCCCAGAACTCATTCCAACAGCTCGTCCCACAGGGTTTCGGTAGTTGGATTGGTCAAAACCGTGTACCGGTTGCTGTTCCCGGACAGCAGCAGTTCCTACCCGGGGGATATGGCTTTCAGCAACAGGTCCCGCACCAGCAGATCCTCTCGTCGAATAGACCAACGAATGTTCTGGGCGATATGCCAATAACCGGACCCGGTTCGATGGGATCGATGATGATGAATGGTCAGTATGTGCCGACTACGAGGCGCCGCAAGCTCACCGGTACAACAAAGAAACGCAACAAGCTAAAGACCCGTGACGGTATGGATTGGTTTGATGATTTTCTCGAGAATCGAAAGCGACAGGTAATGTACGGTGCCGGAACTGCAACCACACCGGAAACGGCCACAGAGACGGCACTGAAAGATGTCCCAGAGAGGAAGTAATGGGAGAAGCCCGAACTGGTACAATATTTATATATTTATTGACTAACTATTTATTATCGTTTCCAGTAAGATGAGCAATAGTTTATAAACGCCAAAAGGTATGCAAACCACATACAATACAGAGTTATTATGGGATGTTAAAAAAAACAAACCCTTGAAAACATCACGAATTAGGAAAAATAATTCTACTAATGCAGGAAAAATACAATTGAAGCTTAAAGTGAGATCACTATCATAAATGAAGTCAATGTGATAGTAGGTTTGATTGAATGTACAATACTTTTATATTTAAATACTTACCTCAGGCCGAAACCCTTCACAATAAACCGTCCACAAATAAACAACAAGTGAACACTAAAAAGATCGCTTGTAATTTTATCAACATGAATAAACATTTATTTTACTAGAGTTTTTGTTCGTTTTTTTTTGGGTATGTTTTCTACTTTCATTGTTTGTTTTGACATGCCTGTTTTTTTGTTTCTACTGGGTTTGAAGTTTAAAATTGACCTTTTTATTATTATACTGTTGATTTCTGCAATATTTTGAAAGTTTAGTGTACCATTGTATATATCAGTGCGGGTTTGCCGGGCATTTTAATGTAAGTTATTGATCAATTCGTATATTTTTGTGTGTTCCTTTTGGTTTCAATACTGTGCATGCAACCGGCCGAACGCTAGGTACATGAGGGTAAGTTATTAGGGGTGCGTGAATTATTCTACGGAAGAGATGCACATTAAAAGGGGTTTGCTAACTGATCTGCTCACTAAATTTGTCTACCAACAAGGTTGATGTGATTGTGTAATAAATTTCCCATACATTGTGTTTGCAGTTTTCGGTAAAAAGTATTTTCACTAATACCCAACAAACAGATACGCCGCTACTTAGATATATACGAACCATTTGCCTAATGTTTTGTAGTGGTACTTTGTTTGCTTCTGTAAGATTATGCACTAGGGATAAAGAGTTGGTTCATCAATCTTGTTTTGTTTTGTCTAAAAATCAGTCAAATTTTAATACCGCTTTTATGCTTACACGTACTTGCATCTTTTAGCTACAAAGAAAAACGAAGAATCTTTTCACTTATGTTTGATGGGAGCAGGTTTTGAGTGCTTTCTCCCGCCACTACACGCGTAGCTCATTCGGTTAGTCTAAACCCACTACACCACCGACACATGCAATGCAATTGTTCTACTATTTTGGGGACTTCTTCCATTTGTTATATTGTGTTTATAATTGTTTTTAAACTTCCGATACTTTTGCTTACCAGTACAGCCCAATACTGCTACGATCTGTGGAAAGTTCTAGCATCCGGTATGACCAATTTGACCTAGTCTATTAATTCCAATCAACCCGGCTGAAGAAACCGGCTGAATTCACACTTTAAAAAAGTCTGCTCTTGGAAGCCGCCTGGAACCATGATTGTTTGTTTGGTGGCACAAGGAATTAGAACGGCTACGGGTGCATTGATTTGTCTTTTGTTTTATGTATACAACGAATCGCTCGCACAACGGTTGCGGAGCACCATTTTGTTATTTGGTTACCAGAAGTCGATTAAAGTGTTCATGGGCGAAACATCATTGTTTTTTTTTTTATTTGTTTTAACTCTTCTCTATACACAACCACGGCCATTGTCAGCTACAAGTGTTTGAATCAAATTGTTTAAAACGTGTAAAAGATGCTTAATTTTATCGCAATAGATAGCAATTAAAGTACATCGTGTTGATGGATGATAATATTCTTGTTTTGTGTGTGTGTGTTTTTTTTTTGGTTTCGATTCCTAGGAAATTCTATCGACAATCGAACAGTGGTTTTCACTACTTCTCATCGCCTGTTCGTTTGCACGGTTGTGCTTAGATGCAATCAACCATATAAGGTACAATAAATAGTGCTCGAAATTCGAAGAAAAAAAAACAACAGTTACTAAAGCTATTAAAATCATAACCTTCTTGGTTGGGTGCTTCGGTGATTTGAAGCGATGAGATAGGGTTTTGGAGGGGGAAATATAGGGAATATAGGATTATGTTAAACATATCTACGCTTACTGTTCACCGATCTATTTGTAGCTGCTGGCTAAAATCTGTAAACTACAGTTCCTATCCTCTGTTTTCCGTATGTACAACCAACTAATTGTAGTGCTTTACTGTTAAGATGCACTTACGCTACTGTTCGGTTGTGGTTTGCAAATAAATAACTTAACGATAAGAGACGGATAGATTCATAAATTAAATTAATAAAAAAAAGTTCGGTAATGTGTGCTTGTTGCTACTGCGATTGTTTTTGAATTTACAGTTAAATATGTACCTTTGATAAGTATACCTTTACATCTTGTCTAAAATTTTTCCATCTCGCGCTGCCCCTCTCATCCTTGTCGCTCTGTTTTATTGTAACACTTTTCAGTATTCTACAACCATGAACAGCAGTGCACAGTTATCGTACTGTAACCTTTGTTTTCGACAGTTCTGGCATGTATCAATTCTGCACGAATTCTGATCGTTTTGGTGGGTTTTTATCTGTGAAATGCAAAGAACAGACATGTTTAAATTTGAGCGTCCATCCACTTTTCACCAAGAGTGTATCACCTACCTGCGAAAAGCGCACGAGCCACTGTGTTGGACGTCGATGTAAAATCCCGTCGTGCAGGAATCCTTCTGCATGTGGCACCAGGAGTGATATGTTCGATTGTTGGTACCGCACAGTTTGATGTGATCGTTGAATGGATAGTTTTTGGCATCACGGTACGCTTTTCCGTAACCCTGGTAGAATGAAAAGCAGAATGGAAAATTTACTCTCTATCTTACGGGTCTCTCAGCTCATGTATGGCCACTACAATTAACGATTGTGTTGTTGTAAGAGCTCATCTTAAGGTAAACATTTAGGACACATAATAATAACATTCATGTTCGAGCTGCTTGTTTTAGGAACTTAAAAGATCTGCCCTGTGTATGAATAATAATATACTGCAGCACTTTAAATCTGTTCACCAATGCCGTAAGATTTTCCCAAAGCAAAATGAAATCGTTCCCAAAATACATAAATCTCGACCTCCAAAAAAGAGGAGGTGAACAAAAAAAAAAACACCATCGACACACACTTTCCAATATTTCCATCAATGTCGCCGTCTATCAGCGTGCAACCAGCGACGGATCGTGATGCATCTGCGATGCAATCAATCGCCAACCGACGCAGCAGGTGTCTACATTCGGTTTTTGCGCATATTTTGGACCCATAAATACACTGCAGTGTATATCTCTCTCTCTATTGCTCTGTTGTCTGCTGACTTTGTCGTCTGTGTGAATATTTGCTAGTGTTTTTTTTTCTTTTACTGTGCGCCTCTCCACACAACCGAATCGGCGTTTAGGCCGAAATAAATGACATGCTGCAAGCATAACCCCCTTATGGTGGAATGATGAGGAGGACGACAGGGGATATTTCGTTATGGGGAGTGAAGAAAAGGAAGGAGAAAAACCAATAAAAAAATCTGCGCAACATTTCTGCGGAAAGTAACTTTTTTTTTATACCTGGGGATCTTTCATCGCACCAGCGACGTTGGCATGTGGATGCCCCTGGAAGGAAATACTCTTCGATTGTGTGATGGAAACGAACCAACCAAGTACCCGTACGCTTCCCTTTTCGGTGGCATGCAAATATGCACGCATTGGTTTAGGTCATAGTAGAGAGAGAGAGAAAAAAACAAGCGATCCCCAGGAGGAGCCATGAATTATGATCACGCCCAATTCCATTGACAAGGATCTTAGCCTAACGCTTTGAAGCGCCTGCTTCGATTGTGCGCACTTTGCATGCGCACATTGCTGGCGCGCGGGCAATCGGAGTCGTGGAAGTAATGGCAAGGGAAAAGCAAACGCAGCAAAAGACGTTCTGCCGCAGTGAAACGCCAAATTCGATTGAAAGCATAATGGACGCTCATTGAAAAGCAATCGACAAATCGATTCGAGCGTGCCGCGGGAGTGCACGGTGTGGGAATAATGGTTCCGTTTCGGCAGCGATCGATCGATCGATCGGTAACCGAATCACAGGCCGCGAATGCATTAGGCAATCGAGCCACGATTCCCGTTCTGCTGTTACACGCTGGGAAAGGATTAACCTGTGCCGGTCGCGTTGGCAGTGGGTTGGACCGGGGCAGATGAAATTTGCATTTTTGTTTACAATCGACTTAGGAGTTCTGATTATGGGTGCTGGGGGAGCAGTGGTAACGCGGGGAAAGAACCTGAATGATTGTATTTTGCTTATGCTCCACCCGGTCGAGAGCTCCCCTTTTTATCGCCGAACGATACAGACGCGGAACTTCGGGCCCGCCATCGAACCGTTCGGTGCAGACAGAATGCATCAATCACGGTTTGCATTTCATCGACAAAACAGTGGAACCAAGAAGAAGCAGATGCAGCAAGCAACAGAAAAGCAAGGAAGATAAAATAAACGAAAGTAGAAAGAAGCACACGAAACCGTGAGGTGACACTTACCTGCTGGCGTTTCATCCGGGGACATTTGTAGCTGCAGCTGACACACCGCGGTTTATGCGTTTTCAGATCCGTTAGACAGTGCTGCCGATCCTTGCACTTGATCGTCTCGCATGTGGCGGCTTCTGTTGCCGTTGTGTGGTTGTTTTTTTTATTATTTTTGGTAAAAAAGAGATAGAGAGAAAGAGCAAAGAAAAGCAGACATAAGAGACATTTTAGTAAAAAGGTTCTTATTTTTTGTTTCGCAGTTTCATCGTGCAGTTTCCGTCTGTGTTTGGTTGTTGCAGTATGTTGAAGCATCCGGAACGGCACAAGCAACGCACACACACACACACCGGGGAGGGAAATATTGCATCGAAGATCGACACCAGAATGGCGCTAGGTGCAAAAGGGGTAGGTACGGAACGGGCGAGATCCCAATTAAAAGGCAATTTGGTTGGTGGTTGAAAGTTTATGGCGCATCCTGCGATTGGAGGATACCGCGCCACCTTCCACCACCCCATACCGGCACATTCCGGCACAGCCAAGTTGCGGATTGCAGCCCGACGGGCTGCATTTTACGGCACGATCATTTAATTTATGCTCGGACTGTAGATTGTAGACATAATTTCCAGTGCCCGGGCCCTTTTTTGACCATCCGGTAACGGTTCGGAACTGGGTGAGACGAGTAAAAAAAAAAACAGGAAAGAGTTTGGGGGGGGAGAAGGAGTTTGGCAGGGTGAAGGAGATAAAGGTGCAACCGGCGTGGCCAGATACAATGCCGGAATTGGTTGTGTGCGTTCGCTTGTGCGCATATCCGCCGGTCTTAGATCTTCGCGTTTCGATCCTCGATACCCAGCCGCCGCGAGTCGGATATTTCGGTCGTCCGGAACGCAGCAACAGCTACTTGCTATTTTGCCATTGCTGTCAATATTTTTACGACTGAATTTTATTTTTACCTAAGACGTAGTGTGGTCATTAAAATGGGTTTTAATGGCGTTTTATGTATGTATATAATTTTTTTCCTCCCTTTGTGATGTATTTTTCCCATTCTTGATCTTCTTTCTGCCGCTACACAAAATGCTGCAGCCGACCGTTTGCACCACCGTTTGCCGTTGCGCACCGTGTAGTGTAGGATTTTGACAAAATTATATTTTATATCACATTTTATCACCTGCGTAACGGTGTACACTGTAAGGTTGTATTTCAACCCGAAAGATTAATATGCCACAGCTGGTTGGTGCGATCGGCCAAAAACCGCGGAAAGGATTATGAGGGAAATTCAATTAAAATACCTAATCACGATCGTACGTTAGTGGTTTGCACCTTATTTATGGCTCGGGAATAAAAATTAAATTTAAATGTTAAAATGAGAGTAATTAAACTTTTTCATACGGTTATAAACATTATGGTTGACAAAAATGAATAATTAAATTCGGGGATGTCATATTGCAATACGTATCAAACAAAACTAAAATGAACTTTTTAATACTTCGGGTATTTTTAAGATTTTCTCATAAGCCTTTTGCATTATTTGAACCTTTGAACCACGTTTAATGTTTAGGGGTTAAACAATTGTGTCGCGATTTATGTTTTGCATTATTCGATTTACTTCGAATTTTTAATTCCGTCACAAATTTATCACTTTAATATCTTCAACTAAGTGTATTGATGTGTTGTGTACCAAATATTTTTTAAACATTTAAATTAAACAAAACTCAAAAAACAGATTAAAATGAATTCGCATAAACCAACAACCACCGGAAGAACATCGAAAGAGATGATTTTTTTTCGTACCATGTGAAACAAATCGGTCTGTATTTTTTAATTAATCCCAATCAATAACTACCGATCAATAACAATTGACTCATTATGTTTGAAGTATCCCATTTTATTAAAATGTTTTCGGAAAAAAATTCACCAATGTATTTTAACCCAGCTCTTACATATATTAAGAATTGCCCTATCCAATTGCTTCATTCATAATTACTAACGACAGCGTGGGATAGTTGACCTGCTTAAAGTATGCTGCACCACAGAAGAAAAAAAAAAACATGCACCTGAATCGTAAAATGTAAATAAAATTGTGGTTAAACATTCTTGGCACCGTTGCGAAAAGTACCACGACCGCGGCACGATGGAATGCATGGCAAACGTTTTTGCGTACCGTTTTGTCATAGCTCGTTTTGTCATTGCCAAAAGTTAAATCGAAACATATTTACAACACTGTCTGCTATACCCTACGCAAAACCACTCCTCGGCCGGAGAGGTTGCACGTTTTCTTTTTCATGGCGGGATGGCGGAATTTGACCATTCCCGCCGCTGAGATGGACGCAACAATGTTGCCGGTACGATTTTGACAGCGAATTATGTGCATGATTTCGCAATCCGCCCGCTGACGAGCGTAGTGTCAAATTGTGCTCATAAATATCGGAAGAAGCGGGATGAGGTCGAACGCGGGGCCTTCATCTCGGCGACCGGACAGTTTGGTTGCGGTCGGGAACCGTCCCACGGATATGTGGGTTCCCCCGCGGGACAGATGTCCATCGAAAGGATAATAACTTGTGCGCAGTGAGCTTAACGTTGCCCGTTCCGCTTGTCGTGTGCTGCACGCGAACATCAGCATACAATGTTGCACTCCCGCTTGCCGGAGCTTGGAAATGGTAGAAAATGTTCGTAGTTTTACGCAGTTAATAAATATGTCATTGCCTTATCCTTATCTTGAATGTTTATTTATCGTGGGGCAGGTAAAAAAGGTCTTGAACATGGTGCATTTGTTGTGTACGAGGTTCTTGAATCTTCATTTATTTAACATCCAACTGTACATTATGCTTTGCCCATTCCCGCAACGGGATGTGTCAGCTGGGAAGTAAAATAAACCAACCTATCCTAGGGATAAGAACAAAACTGTTGGAAGCCAAACAAAAAAATGCCATACCCCACAAGCTTGAGGGAAAATGGAATTGTTTCCGAAACATATTTTTTCTCTTGCGTTCGCTTACATTCTGCTGGACGATGGCCACTTGACACGGGGAATGCTACGTTCTTATGATCGTCGAACGTTTCGAACGCGAACACCGTCTGATGATAGTATGCCGACAAGGAAAAGGAGAAAAAATACACATCATACTCGTTGGAACAGGCTTTCGATTTTACGCCATTTTTTATACTTCCGGCTTAGTAGAGCAATGAAGGTTTTCTGTTATTTTTTAAGATTATTTCCGTAAAAAAAACACAGCACTGTGCAATGATCGCCACGAGTGAAACAATCTGTTGTCCATGGAATGTTCTCGTCCGGAAAACAACGTGCCAGGTTGAAAACGGAACGATTTTGCAATTTGCCCAGATCGATTTCAACGGCAGCTATTGGATGGATTTTATGGCATCCAAACGACGGGTGGACATTTTTTCCTTCACTGTGGGTAATATTGTGTTTTTTCTTACAATACTTGCTCTTAGTAGACGCTTTCGATGGAAAATTGCTGTGGCATTTTATTGCATCGAGATGAATAAAAGATTTTTTAATATAAAATTATAGTAAATATGCTTCACGTATGCAATGTGCATCTAGTTGTTTATAGCAAAACAGTTAACAATGAAACTAAATTTAAGATATAAAACTACCATCTTTGCTATTCTTGAAACAATACACACGTACGGAGGTGGATGTCTCTTTAAAACTGTTGCTGTTTAACGTTATTTATTTATTTATTATTGTGATATGCTCATTGACACTGACGGACAGCTGCGTGACGGACGTGTGAATGTGTGTAGGGCGTTGCAAACGAATCCAACATCATTGGCCGGCGCATGTGGCGTAAGTGTCTGAGCGACACCTGGACAAACCGTTCGCGAGCACCAGCAAAACCGTTGACACTGGCGATCTCAACAGTGACAGGCGACGAACCCGCGCACACGCAAACGGTCGCTGTCGATGCAACCGTCAATAAAGCTGTCTCGTGTCAAGTGCAATGCGTAAAGCGCTACCTGTCACCAAATCGCGTGATACGCAACAGATCAATCAAGCTGCACGTTACTGTAACTGCACGAACAAAAAAAAAACCACGTCCGCTAAATGTTTCTTTGTCCATACGGGTTGAAAAAAGAGGATGAAATGTGCATTTGCTTTATAGCAAAAAAAAACAAGGGTTTCCATCTATTCCAACGGACTCTAATAGTATCAATTAAGTTTGCAGCGCACAGTGAAAAACATGTAAAGTCGCGATGGCAAAAAAAAATGTAATTAATTCCCCATAGCCGCTAATTACCAGTACCAGCTGATTAGTTGTTATCACATCAAAAATGCATTCCATCAAGACGTTTGATACACTATATTGACGCGGTATGTTTACACTAGTAGCAAATACTGCCCCATGTTGTCTGCAAAGTGCAAACTTAATTAGCATAATTATGTTAACGATCATTCGCGCTCGGGTATCGTGCAGGTAGCTGAATACTCTCTATCAACTGCTTTTTTTTGCTTCATTTTGTTTTGGAAGCAATCCGATAGAAGGCGTTTACAGGCTCCCCTGGAGCTTGTTCTTCTGATGTGTGAACAACAAGCTAAAAAATAATAAAAATAAGAGCGCAAAAAAAAACATACACACACCCAACTAATTATCACTTCTTTTATTTGCCACACCATCGGCAACGGTTCGCAGCGGCGGCATTGCGTCCTGGGCTGGCAACTTGGGCAAAGCTTGGGCGAAATGATAATCAGTGTCAAGCCTGACGATTGGAGAGCCCGGCAAGATATGGTGCACGGCGTACAGGCCTAAGTTATGCTAAGCTATTCCACCAGCTGTCACTGTTGATGATCGTCAGCCGCATGGGTACACGGTGTAGTTATCAGCACTGAAAGTGACACTAATTTTCCGCGCAGTAAGTGGAGGGAAAAAAATGTCACGGTAAAGCCAGCAAGCCAGGCCTGCGCTAGGTGAATGAGTGAGGCCTGTTATGATGTTTGTTGAATTGAGATATTTTTTATTGCTCCTTCTAGTTTTAATGATGAAAGTTAATGATTTGTTATTACCAGTTCATTAAAACAAATTATTGTCATCTCATTATTTTCTAATGAAGTTTTGAGGTGTAATAAATTTAAAATAAATCACTAAAGGTTAACACTAATAATTATTGGTGAACAAAAAGATTCCACACGAACTACTAAAGCAAAGGGAGGACCGAACTGGAGAGATACGGAGAGACTTATACACAAGAGATCTTGAGAATTTAGTTTGGAGCCTTCAGCTGCAGGAAGTAAAAGTAGTCTTATTTGATCATTTCCTAAGCTTCCTTTTGCTCTTCACACCTGTGTATGATGTAAACATCCTTAATTGTGCTTTGTAAACCCAGAAAGTTATTTCTTCTACAGTTTTATTTTTTCAGTACATAGTCTTTAAACTTTTAGTTTTATGTTCACTACTTCGAGTAAGGCATGTAAAAATTCCTTTTCGATCCGGACTCACCAAACAACTCTATCCCACTGACCATCGGCAGTTACAAATGAATCGAACGTTTCGTGTATGAAACGAACTAATTTCCGGCCCCGGCTTGATCTGTTCATCCGGTGCATCTGACCCGGTTTGCTGAGGGTGAGTGCTTTTCGACGAGGCTCATCGCCCCGGAGCAGCAGGATGAAGCGTGAATAATTACCCAGCTGTAAATCAATTTGGTAAGGTGTCTCGGAGGAGTGGAAAGTGTAAGTGTAACCTGACGGCGCTTCAGGTGAGTGAACTGAGTGAGTGAAATCAATTATGCAAATCTGTACATGCCACTGTTGCACACATTGGCCGGGTTCGTGTGACACAAATATATCTGTCTATCGGTGAACTTATCGAGTTTTTTTTTGTTGAGAAAACTACAAACGTAAAGGCAGCTTCTTGGCTTGTTCCAAAGTATCTAATCAACAATAGGTGGCCTTGGTAGATTTTGATTTAAATGTTTCCGTTTTGAACAGTCCTGAGGTACCCATAAACATAGACATTCAAACAAACACCCCAGAAACTGTGGTCCAACTCCAGGCTGGATGCATTGTTACTGGGCAATTTGACCTATACTCGTCTATTATCCTCCGTTTCTACAAAGGCGACCGGATAGCAATAATTTCACGGTTTATGTTCCGGAAAAGCCCAAACCCCAACCTTATCGAAGTCGGAGCAGAATCCTTGATTGCCCGTTCCCGCAATGGACGGACGGATTCAAACCCCAACACGAAATACATTGACTGTGGCCATGGTTTTGTCTCGATGCGAACCGACGCGACGGACGCATTTCGCATGCGGATGCTGCCGGCCAAAGGGATGATGCATTATTCAGAAGGGTTCGGTCTTGAATTCGAATTGCAAAATCCGAACCCTGGAGGAGCCGCCGGGATGATTTAATGGCTGGGTAACTAAACTCGGAACTCGGAACAGGAACGTATAGAGTGGAACGCAAGCACACGCATACAAACAAACCATTGGAGGACAATGTCGTTGTCCTCGGATGTTGACGGCAGTAAAGCGTAAGGTATAGAGCTGGGAACACGCGAACGGGAAGGGTTGGATCAAATGTACGTCGAAAACAATGGCAAAACAATTGTATTTGATTTATTGTCTGAACTTTCGATCGAGTGTTGGGGTTATGCAATTGATGAAAATCGTTTGCATTCACCATTTTCTAGACGACAGCACACAGGAAGGCGAACGTTTTTCATAGGGCAAAGAAATGTCAGCAGGAACAGAGCAGAGTGTTGCTGAATACAACAACTTACAATGGATGTTGTGGCAATAATAACGAAGAAAGACTTTTATCTAGGTCTATTGTCTTCAAAAACTAATAATAAATGTCAGACCCGGAAAATAGGTCTTTATTATTATGAAATTGATAAAATGCCTAATGAAGGAACACTAAACAGGCAAAAAAGCAATCGATAAGAGACGTATGCACTGTTCCTATACTCTAGCATTGTTTGCCTCTCAATAATTCTATCCCACCCCGAACAAATCAAAGGCTTTCCTTCCACACTGGAGCAGTTTGATAGTATCGGCATGAGAACAAAGGCGTTTTTATTACACTGGCAATTTTACATAAAACTGCAATCGATCATCAAGCAGGTATCATGATCTCGCGAACCGCCTCTGTCGACACAATGAATGGCGTCACGAGTGGAAATGATACAACAATCGCTCCTCCATCGACATCCATCTGGCAGTATGGACGAAACGAAAAAGGAAAAAAAACGAGAATAAAGAACTAAAATGGGAAAGCAACAGAGCGTATGCGTCAGTGATCTGCCTCAATCGAACCGTCGGGATGGGTGCATCTTTATGATAATGAGTCTATTTGCAATAAAAATAATGATAATAATGATAAGTTGGTTCAGCCTCCGGTTTTCATGGTGGCGAATCGAATGATGCTGCACCATGTACCGTGGCCTTGTTTATTAAACGGGAAAGGTGAATCCACGCCGGTAGAACGTTGTTCTCAGCCAAGTTTTGTCCATGAAAAGGGAGGGGGCTTTTGATGAGGTGTAAATTATAGCCTGGTATCTAATAGCACCTAACTGTCGCCTGTACAATCATGCGATGCTTTAGCCGGGCCGCAACAGAACCAGCCCGTTTGAGGATGGTTTCGTTAGCGGAGAACTGCAGCCCGAACATGAGTAATATCAGGCTGGTAACTTTTAACCAAGCGCAAACAGCTCACAAATCCGCCTTCCCGAGAGCCGTGAAGAAAAACATTAGCAAATGATTGATCGCAAGATGATCCCCCCAAGGGACAACCACACCGGTTGCAGAAAGAAGAGACAACGATCGACGAGCCGCATGCAGTCCAAGTGCATCTCGGCGAGAATCCTGTCCTTACGCGACACATCACGGTCATTTTTTTAATTCCCCAGAGCCACGATCGGCTGCGTAATCCGATCCGCAACAGGTTGCGATCAAGGTGCATCGGTACAGAATGCAATTTGTAGCATCCATGCCAATGCCCGCCCGCTGCCGTAAGGGATACACGGGCTAATTGTGGATTTATGAGCCCGACCATTATTATTACGGCCTCCACCAGCCCGCGGCCCGGGGTAATTTGTTTCCTAATAAGTGCAATTAATTCACACACATTTAGTCCACATAGCAACAACAGCAACAAGAAAAAGGGTACAAATCGTCACGCAAATCGATGGCCATCCTTGGGATCATCCTGTATCGCAGCATCCGCTGCATTAGGAACGCTGGCTGGCAATCATCGCACCACGCACCACACAGTATCAGTGGAAGGTGTTGAAACACAAACCGCCACCAAGGTTTGCAAAGCTGATTGCAGATGCAAACAACAACAACAACAACAAAATCGCAATTTGTTGCGGATAGCTCATTTTCATCGCGCGCAAGATGTTGCACACCGTGCGGGGCAGTGCAATATAGTTGCATCGGCACGGCCGTATAGAAGATGTTGACCGATGAAGAAATGTTACGCTCGCGATATGCGGCTACGATTGCAATTACTGTTATTATCGTTGGCGCATTTCGCTGATGATGGTGACCGTAGGGTAGAACTAGATCCGGATGCGGCGATACGCCGTGAAGGATAATGGGCGCGAATTGGGAACGAAAAGGTTTAGCACGAAACGGAACTTTAATGTTGTTTTAAAGCGCATGTTGTGCGCCGGTACAGAACAAGTTTCGTTTTAGTCGAGTTCAATTTATGCTGGAAATTTGCGATCGCGGTTTTGCGCTAACCTTTTTCGTCATGTTGGGGGGATGGAAAACTAAGCTAATTGCGATTTTTCACAACGTTACAACACTGGCCTTAGTTGCGGTGCTAGAAATTGTAGGCTATCACATTTAAAAACTATCCCACCGAAAGGGCAGATAATTGAAGTGTCAGTCACTTTAAATATCAAGTACGAAATGATGCTTTACCGCAGAGTGGAGCAATTATTCCATTTGGTATTAACTTACTATGTTGATAGGGTAAACATTTAGTAATTGAAGGCCACTCCGTAGATTAAGCAAACAGAACTATCAATTAAATTGTTCGTTACTGCGTTTTCGTGTACAAGTATGAACGTTGTTACAACGGTGAGGATTGATATTAAGATGTTCTGCAATGTGTTGTGGTGGATAAGGAATGTTTAAAGCTTTCTGCAACTGTTTCAAAGCTATTCCATTCACCCATTCCATTCCCATTCCTGCACTCATTTGGAAAATGTTCAGTGTGTTAATAAAAAAATCTACGAACAGAATTAATTACGCGTCGGCAGAGTTACAGAAACAAATGAAAAGATTCCAAATTTTCGTCCAATTTGAAAAAAAATCCTTGGGGTCATGGTAAAAACAACAAAGTTCAAAGAAATATAAATAAAAGAAATTTCACAGTCAAAATGCGATATAACACACAAAACGCACAAAAAAGAAAACAACAATGAAATTGATCGGTGAAAATTTGGCTTAAAAACTAGCTACAGCTAATAACTAGAAATAGCTTATATATCACCAACGCAACAATATCACTTTGGAGGCATTTCCGGTCAAGTTAAAGGCTTCTAAGCAGGGAAAATTTAAAAGTAAAACTTACCTTGCGAATCACTTTGAAATTAAATTTCGAAATAGATAGGACAGATAGAATAGAAACGAATTGATATTTTCCAAAAAAGTGGATTTTATTATGTAGCAAAATGGTAGCACATCATATGATCTAAATTGATTTTTAGAAAACTATTTCATTTTATGGCCAAATTTCAAGTCAAGGTTTATACATTTCTTGATGTAATGAAACGGTGATACCAAGTTGCTAATGATTCAGTGGTTATTTTTCTGAATTTATTAGAAAGACTAGATTTTACGTATCACAAGTATTATTAATTGAGCATCCGAGCTTATTAATCTCGATGACCTGAAACTCATTTTATGTCGAGGCAAAAAGCAATTTATTCTTTGACTGTAAACATAGGATCGTCAAAACAATCTATGGAACTAATTGTTTCCTAGGCATAGTTGCAATATTAAAAGGTTCTGGGATATCATCAATGTTCCAATCAAATCGCTCTATTACTCGATCATTGCAGTGCATTCAGATACATTTTGATTCGTTACATAGCACCTTTTTTGTACCATCGGTTCCGGTTGGATAGGTGCATTGCTCATGGGTGTGCATTTCCTCACACAATGTCGCTGCGATTGATTGCCGTTCTCGGTCGGGTGTGCATTGTTGATGCCGTTGTACAGCAGTAAAGAAACCAATTACGGTCCCATGCCATTCAAAGCACGCGCGTCAAGACGTCTAGTTCCCAAAGGGGCCCGCGGGGTCTTAAAAAGTTGAAAGTTGGTGCTGCCGGTCGAGCTTTCGTAGCGTTGCGATCGGCGATCGCAGTTGCGTCTGTGCAGGAATGTTTAAACCGTAGAAAGAGACACGATGAAGAAAAGCGACCACACGTCACTTATCGTGCCAGCGCTATCTTAATCGGCTTCATCTTAACCAGCCAGGCGACCAGGTAACAAATCCCGAGCCAGAACCGGCCCCATCGAAAATTATGCCTCGTTTCGTACACTGGAGTGCAATTTCGTTGCAAATTTGTATTACTTTTTATTGCAGCCTGGGCTGGCCGCCGGCTAGTGGGTGTAGTTCACCTCGGTTGAGAATATACGGAAGGGAGCAGCGGAGAGATGGGAAGAAGGGCTAAGAGCGGGGCATTGTAATCGCTCACGTTTTGTCTGGTGGGTTATACGGTTTTGTTTTATTTGGAAGGATAATTGAATTCGGATGCTGATGTCCGTGATGCCCGAGATGGACATAAGCACAGAACTGGGGAGAAAACTTCTCAAATGCCTCGCAGCATTGTAATATCTGTCTCTCTGCACGTCTTCTGAAGCAAGAGTGAGATAAGCTAGGAAGGATAACTTCGATTCACCTACTCCTTGGGGAAGTACACACTGCTCGGGCAACGCTTTCGTGAAGATCATTGGAACGTCTTGCTTTCCCAACCAGCGCATCGCCCTCACCGCCTTACCTTGGTACCTCATCAACCAACGTCCGGAAACGGTGAATCTGACCAGCTTTACGGTACCAGGCAGGAAAAAGACGCGAATGCGAAAGAAAAACCACATAAAAGCGCAAGGTTGTGGAGGTTACAGCCACAACGCGAAGGTCACCCGAAGATGCACTTTGCTGCACGTCTTGTGCGTCCACAGTGCAGCGCACGAAGCAAAAAGCAACACGAGGGATCCCGGTTTGCAATTAAAACCCCACAGCAGAACGATCCATCATTGTTTTCCTACCGACCGTTTCCCTTTCCCATTGTGCGTCCCGGTTTCGGGACCCTGCGCTACGGACGTGCGCTTTTGGGAAAGCGTTTGTGGCCGCCATGCAACCAATGCATTCGCCCGAATGCACTTCTGCCACAAGCCGAACGAAGAGCGGGCAAGCGAGTGCGAGTTCGCAACGGGATGAAGCGAGTAGGAGCAGCGGCAAAAGAAAAGACATGCAAACCGTCTAGACTTCTTAATGATTTCGTTGTTGTTATATAATTTTTGTTATTACACAAAACTCCCGGCTATCGAAAACAATTTGTTCATACCCCAAAGTTGCATCGCATGACCGCACGGGAACTTTCGTTTCGCGCTGCGGCTGTGTTCTCCTGTGTCGGCTACCGGTGTGCTTTTGCCCGTAGCCCGGCTCGTGTGCAGCACGTGGGAAGGTGATTGCAGTAGCGTTGCAACCCCGTTGCAGTGGAATCTGGAGCTGGAAAAACCGCTGCACCCGACCAATTCCCTTTTGCGAGGTCCCTTGAGGTGGTTGTGGTGCGCCAAACGGAAGAATCTTGCACGTTCATGGATGAGCGCAACGACACGGCGATGCACTTGTGAGTTTGAGCAGAAGGTGCGCGACGGGCAAGATCGAGTAAGGAACGGGGGAGACATAGCTTTTGATGTAACAATTAAATGTGTAGCTTTTATCATTCGGCGCCGTCTGCGTGCTTGCCATAAGCGATTAAGCATCGGATTGAAACCCATCCTGGGGTCCCGCTCTAGGGTTTAGCAGTGAGTGTCTTAGAGTTGTAATTGGAAACATCTTGAGCGCAAATCATGAATAAATTCACATCATGTTCCGTACTAATGAAAATGGACGAACAGTCCCTGACTACACATATGGGTATGCAATTGAGGGTCGTATTGAATTAAACAGGTTTTCTTATCGAATACGTTCTCTGTTCCGTCTGATGTGTACCATTCAATAACCGGTACGTTTACATTTCCCATACACAATTATTTATGATAAATTTACAACAACTTAATCATAATGATAATAGTAATAATTCAAAACAAACTACTGACGTAGTTTGCAGTTGCAAAAAATGTTTATCATATGTTTAGCTTTTTATGTTTTGTACAAATGATAACAGATTTTATGATATGTTAATTGGCTTAATTATCAGTAAAAACCAATTTAAAACATTTGCTATGATAAATGATATATCTTTTGTTAAACCTGTTTATGATTTTATGAAAATGATTTCGATTATATTTTCTCTTAGCGCGAAGGTCGTACGGTTTTATATCTAAGATTTCAACTTCTGACAACAAGACATGGCTTTACATGCCAACAAGGCATGGCCTAACTAGTTTTTCATGTTGTACATGTTGAGCAGAATGAATTCTCAAGAATGTTAAATTTGTTACTCAACGTCCTTGTGTTTCATAATGTTCTTGCAACTTATTTTCAATTACTTCATCATTTTGCTATCTTTGTTTATTAATGTTTTTTTCTGTTATCTTTAATTGTACGATTTTAAAAGTAATATTTCAATGTGATTGTAAATAAATTCCAAAATGAAACAAAAATGTTGAAGACTGTAAGAAATATACCAAAGAAAGAATACAGCCAAAGAAACATTGCTTTCGGACACACATGGAATCGGACAAGTGAAGTTTTGCATAAAAAATTGAGTGAAAAAGATGTGTTACAGCTTGCTAGCCGCTAAGTTAATAGCATCCTCATCCAAACCATATTAGACCCCGCCATCAGTCACGGGACCGTACAGGCCGGTCGATGGTGCCGAGCCCGATGCACGTGGTCGTCGCCGTCTGCCAGCGGTCGAGCCCCACCGATCGACCCAATTCTGTCCGTCTAAGTTTACGTCAATTGCCGGTTAGCTGGGGCAGTATCACGAACGCTGCTCGATACCAGTGATCAAAGTTTGATTGCATTTTGAAACGCAATCGGTTCTAATTGATAGCTGAGCGAAACCCGTTGGCGATCGGGGCGTACACTATCCACGGTGCACTTTTTAGCTGTGCGTCCGAGAGTGCACTTCTGATCGGAAGTGAGAAGGTGATGGCACTGATGGGAAGAAGATCAAATTTCTGGTTGGGAGTTGAGCGAGTTGGCGCGCGGAAAGAATAGGAAGGTTCAGGCAAGCACTAGAAATGGAGTGTTTCCTTCCTTTCATGGACGATGTGCTTTGCCGGACAGCCCATTCATAACTTGAGGCGTTCTCGTGTGCAGCACGGTACGATATGTAATATTTCGCCCGAGCAAAACACGCCGCACATGCAGCTGTTCCGTGCACGAATCGATGCACATATGAGAACGGCTCTTTTTTTTGCAGAGGATTGGTTAAGCAAAGCAAAATACAGTGAGGTCGAACAGATAGCAAGAAAAGAAAATGTACGTAAAACTTCCCACACTACTGGAGTTGTGGAAGAAAGCGTGCGAGCGTAATTAACTCTTTCTACAAGGCAACGTACAGCCAGGGGAATTATCGTTTTCGATGCAATCAAACTTAAATTGGGTTGCTGGCTGTGTGTGTATAGTTTATTTTCCTGTTGGCTTAAATCTGATGTTGCTTACCATTCTATGTATCTTTGCAATTCGGTTCCGGTTGAGTTTGGTCTGGTATGGAGACTAAAATTTATTGAGGAAATGCCCCAATTTTCTGTGTGGCTAGTATTTCTCTTTGGCTGGACGTTTGGAGTTGAATGTTTGGAGCCCGATCATTAGAAGCAAATGGTGCAGTACAGGAAACAGGACTTTTTTACCGAACGTTGAGTTTTTACTTTCTTTAGTGGCCTTGACTTGAGGTTCTTATTTGTTGGAATTCGGCACGTAAAGATACAATGATGGAGATCAAGGTTGTAAAAAATACATTTATTTTAAAAATACATATTCTATAACTATGATCAACCATTACAAAAAACTGATAAATTGAAAGTAAAATCTAAGTAATAAATAATAGATCAACACCAAATTCAAATAAATCGCTGAATTTGATGATTTTTAATTTCGTACTCATATTAGCAATGAACTAAAGAGGGACGACAAATGACAAAAGTCGAAACATACCTCGCGGTGCATTGTATCATCGAACAGGCAGCAAAATGTTAACATGTTGGTGCCACACTACGCATGCTACCGTTCCATAATAACCTCCTTAAAACTCCCAACCAGTAGCAGCCGACAACCCAATTACACAACTTTCGATTGCAACCAAAAAATAAATAAAAATCGTTGCATTAATAGTCCTTGCACTCTGCTACGCTCGTCCGAGTCCACTTGCACGGCGTCCGAGATGACAGTGGTTCAGCTGTTTTTTACCTTAAATTTATTTTATTTTATTTACATCTTTACACCATAAGTGCGTTTAGCCGTGCGGTACACTTATTAATGCGTTGCACTTGCGGTGCGTGCGGCAAATATCCGAGGGTGCATCCGAGGGCGTAAGTGACTCACCGATAAAAGTGCACTCCACACACACACACACACCACACGCACACACACGCAGAAATATGCAGATGGGGCAGAAAAGTGGAATCGGACAAGCGGGTCAACCCAACTCGTGGCGTTGCGTGCGTTTTTCATCATCTTCGTCCTTACCGGTGCCGCCCTGCCTGATACGCCGACACGATGCACGCGATGCAAACACACACACACCGGCACCGGGTCGTTGGAGTAATTTAAAATCTTGTTTTGACACTTTGCGCTTTGCGTGTGCTGCCCATTAAGAAGAAGTGTTTGCCTTTAAGCCGGTTGCTTCCCAGGCGCCTTAGGGGTAGTTATGTGTGGTTATTCTTTTTCGCTTATTATTATATCTCCATTGGTCTCTTCTTTCTTTAGCTTATTTTAGTGGTGAAGCAAAAAAAAAACAACATAACCGGGACGTGTGCGTTGGACGCGTGGACATTTTAAATGGGTCGCGTCAGGGTCGGCGGCACGGTAGGCAGTAAAAGATTGGACTATTCCGGAGCCAACTCCGGAACGAAGCGTAAACTGGGGCTGGTTTATTTATTGACGATGCTCATTTGGCCGCCCATTTGGCGGATCGTCGAGGACAACAATTGATGAGCGACATCGGTCATCGTATTGTAAGGTTTATACGTACAGGTGAGGTACTCAACGGCGAAACAGTTGAGCAATTGTTTATGTCGTCTAATTATTGGTGTTTTCTGTGATAGGTGATCTGGCTTGAGTACACTGAGGTATTAAGTAGCACGGAGGACTCTCAGATCGCAGGGAATTCAATGTAACAAACATCGTTATAAAATATGTGAAAAAAGATTTGTATACATGCTTTTAATTCTAGAGAGGCTCAATTATTTTTCGTGAACAATAAATCCAGGTCATCTTTAGGTACCATTTGAGAAAGAAATATAGTTCCAAAATATTTTTTTTTTTTTTCATTTGCTCAAAGTACATGTTTTCTATAACATCTTGGAGTCATTGTCAAGAAAAAGTAGAAATAACATTTAAAAAAAATATCCGCCTTCAGTAATAACATAAAAGCTGCTAACACGAAACCTAGAAATTCTTAAAATCCCTGAGACATTTGCACAGGGAAATTTGTAGACATTTGCGGTGAAAATGAGTTTTTTTTTGACTTCAACTGTTTGTGATTTATATTTAAATAGTTTATCCAAAATCCTGTACTTCAAGTATTCTTCAGTATGTGCATTTTTGGAGAACGTTTTATATGTTTAAAAAATAACGAATATTTTTTGTATAACATTTTCAGTCTCATATCTACAGTTCTTTTAGGATGCAATAGTCAAACTACTATGTTTGTAGTATCCATTTTTTCTTAAATTAATTAGAACGATGAATAGGTAGAAATTGAGTTCAATCAAACGATGTATCAATACACTTCTTATGTTATAGTTGTTAAAATTTTGCAGGATAAGCAAATTCTTGAAATATAAGTACATTTATAAAGGTATGTATTTATAGTAACAGAAACCACTTACCCACGCAACGGCCCCGATAAGCAACCGGAATGGCACGACCAGTGAGACATGCTTGACGCTTTAGCTCGCAGATGCTCGGATAGGTGATCCCATCCGTACCGCAAACAACGGATTTGGGCGATCGATCTGCACGGCACTCCGTTCCACCACAGGATGCACAGTGTGGTGTCGCGTTCTGGTCCTCGATGCATCGCTTCCCATCCGGACACTGGACAAACTTACAAGACGCTAAGAGAACATGGGGTAAAGAGGTAAGAAAGAATAACCGTATTAGCACACTTTGACACGTTACCGTGGGGTGTAACGAGAAGGTTGATGTGTTTTTTTTTATATATTCTTGAATCAGCACGCGCAGCAACTGTGTCCACTATGGCACGAGACGATTCCAACTGTGACGATAAACATACCGCTCGGTGGCCCTGCAATACACACCTTGCGCGCGCGTTTTAATGCTTGCCCGCCCGCTGTGCGGCCGATGCCACGCTTCTCAGGTGAAAGATAGCGGTTAAGTGTGTGCTCCCACTCGGCCAACCCTCCAGTTCACACTTGCCGGTATGAGCGGTTACATGTAGTTATATTTATTTTTTTGTAGTTGATTTAATTTTCTCGCCACTGTTAATCACCTGGGCCCCGAGGCCACCTTCTGGCGGGCGTGTGCCAAAAGTCGACACGCCACACCAATCGTTGATGAGTTGCGGCTGCCTGAGCAGCCTCGGGGCTGTACGGGGCGATGTGCATGTGCAGTGACAAAAACATAAAAAAAATACTTAAATTGCAACCACACACCCATGCATGTTTATTTACCGGTGATTTGAACGTGCAAAAAAAGACATCAATTTGCTGCTTTTCAACTGGCTGCCAAACCGTACGTCATTGGAAATGGAGTGGATGGCAATGAGTGTTCATGGGCGGAAAGTCCTGTTAGTTTTCGGTTTTGGTACATCATAACCACTGATTGGTGCATGCTTGTGAAAGGAGAGTGCATATTGTCTTACGCTTTAAGATAATTATGAATCGTTTATTGGTGCAGAGTTTGGCTGCTTTTGCGCTGGAATTGGCGAAGCAAATTGACCCAGTAGTGGCGGGCGAATAAATGTGACGCAAGTTTTACCCCAACGAAACTAGTTTTCTCACGAGGTGAATGTTGATCAATTCTCAAGAAACAATTAAGATAAGAATCACAACGTGATGTATGACATTTCGAAGAGGTTATGCAATTGATGCAATGCTAGGAATGTAAGTAAATGCCATTTCCAGTACAAGGCGAGTTTAAGGTGTGTTAAAGCTGAGAGTGAAAATTTTACTTCAAGACACGAAAATCATGCTACAATTCCAAATTTATCTGCCAAATTGTTTTAAAACTATTTGAATGTAAAAGAGATGGACGGTATGTTGCTCGTGCAGAAGAAAAACTACTGTACTTTCGCTACACAAACAAGTTTTTCCGTGCACCAAACCAATAAAAGGGTAACTAATTCACCCACGACTAGAGAAAACAAACCGGCACCGTGTCCGATGATCGTTCGCGATCGTTAAACCTGCACCGTGGTGTGCAATTACAACCCATCACCCCCAGCTGAAAGCCAGTGATCAGAAGCAGCATCGTAAATACTTCATCCTCTGATACAGCCCAGACCGATGATTACCGTGCACCACGGCAAGAACAATAATCTTCACTGAATTCCGCACATGATGATCACCAATTTCCATCAGCATTTGTGCACTAACTATGGGCACACAGCGCACCGCAAACTTAATGCAGAAATGGTCAATTTCCTTCGCGTTCGACAAACAAACGTAAACCGAGCGGCTTGGCACCAAGTACGCGGTGCGGATTCCCTGCTTCAAAGCAGTGAGCGCAGTGAGCGAACGCACCGTACCCGCCTGATCGCATCGTTAATCGTGCGTCCTCACCGAGGTAATCGCCAGTCACGCAGCGCGGATGAGGGTGAAAATAAATCAGAGTAAAATTTACGACCGCCAGCGCTGGCGGCCCCGTGACGATGCAGACGACGATCGTCTTCCGTAAAAAAGTTTGCGACCCGGGGAAGGGTCTGCACTTTTTGGACAGCGTGTGATGGAGCAGCACAGTTTGATCTAGTGGTTCGCGTGTTGCGCGAAGTGCTGAAGCATTCTGTCATCAAAGGGAGCGTTCACTACGGTGTAGGAGAGCGTGGGGGATTGTTTGATGTTTAGTTTGGCTCCGCACATATTGCCGCTGACAGCGTGCCTCAGCGCGATGGAAAAGGGAACGCGAGTTTGGCAATGGACGATGCAGGAAGCCATTTTCTTCGTGGCCGCACTCGATCATGTGAGGGAGGTGCTCTAATTAGCTTCGACGGTATCGCTTTTCAACGGTTTAGAGCGCATTCTGACGCATGTTATCTTGGCATCCACAAAATTAGGATACATTTTACGATGGGTTTGGCGATGGGAATGGTCGTCATATTTGTAGAGATTGAAGTTTTAACCTACACCTACAACCTACAAGAAGATATCTCATGAAGAGTTGGGAAATCTGTACAGGAATCATTTATCAAATCGGAAAATGTGGAGTATAATTCCACGGATTCCGAATTCAACTGACAAAATGGGAACCATTGCTGATATCGGTCGATGAAGAACTAGTTGTTGTAATAGATGTGTTATCTGGAACTACTGCAACTACAATCCATACTTGCAAAAATCTTTCTTGATTCCAACATAAACCATTTCCCAAAATTTTCGTTGCCAACAACTGCAGAAATTCAAAAGGTAATTGTACATGACGCATCGATTTCATTAATATTCGGATTCTTCTGCTTTCAGTTTCTTAAAAAAAGGAATAAATAGTCTGAAGAATAGTACTTACTTTGGCAGTGTCCTTTGTAGGCAACCAACAGGGAAGTAATCTCCTGCCTGCAAGCCCGCTTCTTCAACTGACATTCGGTTTTGTACGTTCTACCGTCTGTGCCGCAGACTGGATTGTAGAAGTTTGTTTGATGCTGCAATAAAAAAAACGTTATTGTCAGCATTTAACTTAAAGTACAGATTGGAAAAAATTATTTAAACTAAAATGAAAAACTATTCAAGCTATGAAATAAATAGCGTATTAGTGCTTGTATAAATCGCTCTAAAAATAAAATAAAATCCAATTTAAATGTTTCAAACTCAATTCAACAGTCATTAAAAACTCACAAAAGAGGTTAAAAAATGGTTCCAAAACGCGTTGCAAAGACCGTGCTGATGATCTTACCATAATTTCATTGCCCCAGAAATCCTCCATCGGCAGGCCCTGGTGCTTTCGATTTCTTCGCTGCTGCTGCTGCTGCTGGTGATAGTTCTCGATGAAGAAGACATCGTCCACATAGTTTGGCTCACGGCGCGGTACCCGTACCGCCGTGCCGTTCTGCTTGCGGCCGACCCGCGGAACACGCAGCAACTTTGGCTTCCCGAACGCGACGAACGGTGCGACGGTGGTGGACTTTCGGTGGGTTCGTTCGTTCATCGTCTGATTGCCCCGGACCGGCGCATCCTTCCGATGGTGGCGACGCGTTGTGGTGGGTGGAATAAAGGTCGATACAGCACCTCGGCCCTTGGACGCTGCACCCTTGCCACCGGTGGGATTGGTATTTAAAGCTAACCCGCTCTGCTGCAGTACGATCCGCTCGCCACCGGTCCAGTCGCGGCCGGATGGGGTGCAGCCGGGCGGTACGGGACCGTAACTCGCCGCAGTACAGTTGCGGGTCTGGTGGGTGAGACCTTTGGACGTGCTGGTGCCACTACTTCTACTATGCTTACTGCTATTACTACTACTGCCACCCCGACTACTACTCACTAATGTCACAGATTCCAATAAATTATGCTTCTTATCCTTAGCGTTATCCTTGGCGCTGGGTTTTGCGCCCGCTCTTTGGCTACCACCGGGTGATCGGTTTTCACTTAGGCTAGACTTTTTTACACTCCTGCCGCCGCGTCCGTCGACCGTCTCCGGGCCGGTGTACCGTAGCTGGCGCGGCCTCGGTTGCCGTCCGGTGTCGGCGAAATACTGTCGGTGGTTTCGCTGGCTTTCGCTCAGGTTGATCACCTTAATGTTTTGCTGGTGAAAGCGGGGTTGCTGCTCGTGTTGCTGCTGTGGCTGGTGCAGCTGATGCAGCCGGTTGTTGCGTCTGGATGACGGTGGGCGTCGTTTGTTGCTGCCACCGCTGCACGTCGGTGCACAGATGCATTTGGGACGATTGCGGCGCATCACACAACGTTTGTTTGGGCCACACTTTGCACGGTCGCAGGTATCTGTTGGATGGGGATAAAAAGTAATTTGAACATTCTTACAAGGCAACCATGAAAATAATGCTTCAATGCTATGTAGAAAGGAATTCTTCGTTCTCTTTAATAAATACAGTCAGTTCCCAATAAAAAATACGTAATCTAATGTTTAAAATAATTAAACATACACAAATTGTAAAATCTATAATTTTTTGAGCATCTGAGTGTATTTCTTCCCAAAATATGAATGAAAATGATTCATAAAGTATGTTGATTTCAATACAACTGAAAAATAATCGGGTTAATCGTATGAGAATCAGTAACGATTATGAAAAAAAACTATTTCCTCAAGTGATTTCCCCTAGAAAATTATGTTCCATAAATTATTAACCCATGGAAAAAAAAATCGTCATGGCTGTTTAATATACAGTATGATTAACAAAAAAGCGTATTTTACCTACCTAAACATGAACTGCACTCCATCCCATCGTTGAACGCGTTGATGAAGAATAGACCGACATCGGGAATGTCCCGCTCGCTGAAGCCCTTCCCGCCATTAGAGCCGGCCCCGCAGCAACTCTCTCGCGTCACATTACGAGCGAACAGCTGGCTGCACTTTCCCGACGACTCATACCGCCGCAACCAACAGGTACCGGCTGGAAAGGAAGCAAACACAAAAAAAAAAAAAACAAATGAGATAAAAGCTGGAATAGCAACCATGAAATGCAATCATCAATAACGCCACACCACGGCGGTCGGCAAGGCAACACCGTGGACCGTGGTCAAAGATCGCCGATAGGATGGTGCAACAGGTCGCCCCATACGAACCGGGAGTTTTTTTTTCCCCCAGCTCGGATGCACTCGGTTCACACGGTAACGGGGCCCCACGGGTTGGACGCTTGATTGCAAATAGTGAAATCATAAATTCAATATAATAGATGCCGCGATCAATTAGCCTCCCGGTACGGTGCGGCGACGGATGGAAGCCGAAGCAAAACCCCATACACGGTACCGCCGGCGAACGGATCGTGCATCGCCTGGCAACGAGATGAGTCGATGTACGGACGGGACCACCACCGTTGGGGACGCGGTGGTTGCTTCGTGTGAAACCATTTCGTGGCCGCGGTCAGATGATAGACGGTATGTCGCATCAACGCACGTGTTGCACCCGAACGGTGCAACGTGGCCCAGAGTGTGAGGTTGCGGTCTCTTTGATTGAAACCGAAGATGCATCTCCCGCGACGGTTTCACGATACGGCAGCAACGGTACAAGCAAAATGGTTGAAGGTGCCGGTTGAACCTGTTGGTTCGAATTTCGTTCGACAACTGACATGTATCCGTTTTGGTGTGTGGTTTATCGTATTCTAGGTCGAGTCCATCAATCCATTCAGTTTCAATAAATGTGTCAAGCTTCACGTAGAAGTGATTTGAGACTGCATGTTCAAATGCATTTGAGTATGTATTACAATAAAGGTAGATAACCCAATCATTAAGAGGAAGGGAATTGTTTCGAGTCCATCCAATACATTTTCTATCGATATTGCTTCATCAATATAGAGATTTTAACATTTAAAAAACAGTCCATGGCTATATTTCGTATCGAATATTTAATTTGATAATAAGTATCTTGGTAACATCAGCAATCTATTTTCGTCAGGACGGTTCAACATAATGGCTGAAAGTCTGAATTAATGATTATATCCAAATATACCATAAATGTCGAATATAATAGTACAAATACATAGTACGTACAGTCCTCTCGAAAAGAATACTGTATAGCTTTTTGTTAAAAGGCTTGAAAATTAATTGAGCAAAGAAAAAGGATTTTAATCCCATCCCCTACTATCTATTCAGCACAGAGTGACGGACAACAATATAGCATTAATCGGATACGCTCGATTGCGAAAGAAACAAGCGACTGTATCTAAAAACTCACCACCACAACTTTCCCATCCGCGATCGGTTTTGTGTCGGTAATCTGCGCGGGCACATATCTATATATTTTCCGTACATATATTCCATGCACGTGCACCCATTTCCACCGCTGGCAATCATTCATTTTCTACACCCCGCGTGTTGGGAATGGGAAATGAGATGGTACGGAGCATGGAAAAAAAAAAGAGACCCCATTCACTCCGAACAAAACCGTACCTCAATTGCATTCATCCCCGCGAAGCCATCATTAGGCTGATCATAACAGGCAGGCGGCCTCCTGCGGAGAAGCACCGATTCTGATCGCGCGCACCAATTATCGTGGGTATAGATTTGAAGTGTCTTGTTTGATCAAGCATCCGTCATGTTGTTTTTACTGGGTGCTTTTTTGTTGTTGTTGTTGAGCTATCCCACAATAGCTCATTAATCTTGCGACATGCGGCCTGACGGTAGGAGAAAAGTTTGTTCACGTATCGAGATAAAGGGTTCACCGGTGGTATTTTAATGGTTTGTGTGTGTGTGTGTGTTTTCCTCCTTTTTTACTATGGTTGGATTTCGTTTCGATTTATGTGACGGCACACTGAATGGAGGACGTTCGTTAGAGGAAAAGTCCATTTACCTGGGAGAGTTAACGTATGTCCGTGGAACAGGAATCGTTCAAACAGCGCCGATTGTTTCGCTTCGCAATACATCTATTCATTACAGCCTGCCATTAAGTGACCTGCGCTTGTTTTTATCTTTGCACAGAAAACCTCATCTAATAAGGAGCTTCGAACGCTGGCTTATGTTGCACAAGTCAATTGAGTGATCGTGTGAACAAAAAAGTTGAAACATTTAAATAACGTCACGGCTTACAGGTTGCAAACCATCGTTAGGCGAAGGTTTACCGGGGTAGCTCTGTGACAGGCTTGTCAGAAAATGGAATTGGAGCATAACCGTTCGACCACCCAGCGGTCTTTGCAAGCGAAACCTGATCCTGCATTATGCAGGAGCACCATTTCGTATTCAATTAATATAATCACCCGATCGCACCCGAACACTCGCCACGGTCGCACAGAAGTTCGTGAATCATCGGTATCTCACAGACATCGCCACGTCACTGTTTCCAACCCCGGGGGCGCACACCCGTCCGTCAGGTGGCGCACAGCGATGGAGGCGCACGGTCCCCGTCAAGGTTAATTGTTTGAAAAATGCATTTTTATCCCCGGAACGGTGTCAATTAACGGTAAACTAATGATGACCGTTAAGACCGGCAATGTTGGCTGACGTTAAAGGGAGGGGGGACATCATGCTTTGATGTCTTTGACAGGGCTAAACCGCAACCGCGGTCCCGGCGCATTCAATTAACCAAACGTTCACTGCACGAGGGAAACGAATCAGATTCGGGTTGCGCAAAAAGGGGTTTTTCACACAGCGGTGGAACTTTTGATTTTTGCGATCGGCGATCTGAGATTCAGCACACGGCGGGAAGATGGTGCAAAATGTGGCTTGGTGGCAGAAAGCGATGAAATGGCAAGAGTGGACCCCGGGGCGAAGCAGCGAATGAAAATCATAAACTAGATCGCATTTCAACTTTGTATGCCGCACAGGGAATGCTGTGCGGCGTGGAACCGAATGGGACCTGGTTTTACAATTTTACGACTGTTTGGAATGCACAACATTGCTTGTTTGCAATGTTCGGCATTTGGTCGGCGCGATTGCGATACCGTATTAATTATTTCATTAATGTTGTCTCCATTAGCAGTGCGATGTCTTTTTTTCTCTAAACCACCTCATTATTGTTTCATGTATCGCCGGCGCTGACTGATCGATACATCAATAAATTGAATTGATCTATTTAACCGCCGGCCGTGTACTACCCGTACGTGATTAGAGTGTTTTATGTTTCCTTTGTCGGTAAAATTTAAAACATGCTGCACGTATCTTATGAATCGAGCGCATTTCCACTTTTTTATGTTGCGAATTTCAGCACATACTGTTTGATTAATGCATTGTGGTGCCGTTTTGCTTTAGTTCACTGTACCATTGCACAGTTGAGAGACTTAAATGTGAGATCTCAGTAAAATGGTTTTAATTAGACTAATGTTGAAAAATGCCAATGATTTTATCTGCTTTAAGCAGCATAATAACGACTTGTGTTTTTGTATTTAAGGTATTTTTCTTAATTAAAATTAATAATAACAACAGCTTTCAAATATAATAAATGATAAAAAGCCATCATGTCAGATTTACAAATAAAAAAAGCTAAAATAATTAATAAAATATTAAACGGTTCTACTAATTTATTAAAAATATAGGTAAGTCTCTCATAACAAGATCTCATTTGATTGGCAGACTGCAAAAAAAAAGATAGATAGATCGTAAAGAAAAAAGGAACAGATCTTGCATACAGTGCACGCGAACGCAATCGGTGGATATTTTCATAGCTAATGTATGCTAATGCTTGGACGCTAATGCGACGGCGGTGATGTATATTTAAGCATCCTCGATGGTTTTACACATCATTCAACTGATCATCGTCTTGTTTCTTCCCATCTTACCTGCGGGATCCTGAACCATTCGTAACACGCAGTGCGTCATCAATCATTATTTTAATGTTGACGTCCATCGTTGCGCACTCTATTTAGCATACGCTCCTTGTCCCATGACGTCTTCAAAGCGAACAAACTTAAAACAACACCAACCGCAACCGCAAGAAAACTGCCAGCAAGCACGAACAAAAATGTGCTCGTTGGCAAGTCACAACTGTTAGCAAACCACAGTTTTTAAACTGAATGAATATTGTTTCCAAACAAGAAGAAGCTATAGAAAATATGGATTACACAAAGCAAATGCACATAAATGATTTAATTTCCTGAGCATAAAAAGGTAAAGATCATAAACACGGTTGAAATCTCAGAGAATAATGTTAAAGCAGCGATTATTGTCATGAAACCATTCAAAAGACATTTTTCGCTTCTCAGAGCAACGTTTAAAGAAACTTTTACATCTTGAACAGATTGTTACGCGGGAGCAAAAAAATTATCCCCAACAAACTAAGGCTTTTACAAGTAGACGGATTTTTGTACGGACTCTAGTTTACATGAAGCACCGTAGCTAAGAAGAAGCCCAACCACGGAGTTGTGGTTTAAAGTTTGCGTCACGAAGGAATACCGTGTCCATGAGTAACCATAGTAGAGTGTATTTCCTGAAGAAACCCTCTTCTCTTTCCCTCCCTGTCCAAGCTGAGAAAATGTTCGTCTAGAAACGCGCGATGAACACAATCTGGTGATTCACCACGCAAAAGACCATTTCAATTAGAAGCCGTTTGGTCGGTATGCTAAAACTTTGCAGACACTCAAAGTAAAAACGCATATGCTGGTTTTCCTTTTGAGGATTCTGGCCTTCGTTTTGAATGACCAGAGTAACACGTGTGCGATTGTTTGGTGGTTGTAAAACATTAATGAAATAACTCACGACTAAAACGGTTGAAAGAAGACAGGGCGCTAGTGATGTAAGTGCTTTAAGCTAGTTTAGGACGTATTTCTGTGGGAAATAGGGAAATAAATGTTTAAGCAAGTTAAGATTTGACTGTTCAACATTTGCTACTATCGTAATGGAGACGCCTGGCAATTTTCAACGGCGATGGCATCTGTGGTATATGCAATTAGTTTTTTTGTATGAGCTTTTTAAGTTTGAAGGCTTATCTGTTTTGATACAAACTGGAATAAGACGTTAACTTGAGATTTGCCGAGTAAACATGGCGTTTTGCTACTAAATGTTAGTAAGGATGGTTATCCACCGTAAAAAATCCTGTTACAACCATCTCGCCAACACATAGGCCATCTACCCGTCAAAATTATATGAAATACGTCCATGTCAGCTTTGAATTTTACAAGATCTCAAGACATTACTCCGGACCTCGGTATATTCCTCAAAAACTTTTGATTTCGATAGAGGTCCTACAAAAGTTTCGATCATTTACTTGAAAAATAACCAACTAAAACATGGTTGTACTTGATTTGACTTACGTTTGCCACACTCTGACCAAGGTTCCCAAGTTGATTGTCAGATTAAAGTTTATAAAATAAGTGCTCATTGACAAGATGAGCTTGATGATTGTTTGTTCCGCAGGATCCAGCTTCAGGTGAATAAAAACAAAGAAAGCCAGAAATGGCAGGCCTACAAGACTTAAGGTTGTTGTCCCGATAAATAAGAATATGTTTCTTCGAAATCTCACAATTTCAACAAGATAACCCTGAATAACAATAAAAACAAAATCAAATTCCTCATAAACATAAAACAGTCACAATCGGTGGACGGTTCCATTTCTTTCTTTCCACCCATTGACAACTGCGTTATAATGATTCATTTGGCCCGATCATCTACCCGACGCTTATGGTGCTAGAGCTTCGCAAAAATCCATCAATCACTGCCAATTCCAGTCACGTTTCAATACGCAAATGAGTGTGAAACGTTCAGCAGTGATCGTCGTTTTTGTGAGCTGTGTGTTTTTCTTTACCTTTCCATTCATCTTTCATCTTCGAAAGGTATATGTGTGCAGGTGGACTGGTCACGTTGAAAGTTTGAGCGATGAGACGGAAATCACCAGCCCAAAACTGCAAACATACAGCTCAAAGTGCAATGAATGCGGTGTATGGCAGTTGTACCGATTACTGTGGGCAGGTTATTCATTGGACTGCTGTGAGAATTTTTAGTGCATATTATTATGATGCATTTTGTGACCGCAGCTTTCGCCATTTCGCCATGCACTTTACTAACGACGAATGCATTTCATTGGCGATTTGGTCTTTTCGAGTGTTTCCTTTTTGTGCTTTCCTTTCTTTGGTTGCCTTTTCCTTCATTCTGTTGTGGTTCCTTACACAACAAATTCATTAAAATGAAATTTAAATTCATCATCACAAACATTTACGTTGGCCGTGCTGCGTCATAAATTAATTGAAAGTAGTCCCATCTTGTTCAACGTGGCGTGCTGCTTCATGGTTCAACGTCATGGATTGGCTTGGACGATGGCAAGAGCTAAGCCGTAAAGTGTGATGTTTATGCTACCTAATCGTTTTAAGCCAACGTCGATGTCGCACCAGAGCGAGGACTGTTAAAAAGACAACAGAAAAGCGATTCCAAATAAAATAAATACGTTCGGTGGGTCACATTTTCGGTGCGCGGTGTTCAACGAAGATGGCATGTTCTGGAGACGCACCCGCAGCGTCAGGTTGCATATGAAAATGGCGATGCGGTCAATTGACCAATCAGAAAAGGCAAACAGGCACACCGCGATGCTGACCGCCTGACTTGACTGACAAATTGCACTTACCGTGATGCAGTTTTGTGCGGGATGCAGCCTACGATCATTTCATGCCACTCGGCCCGGTTAATTGGAAGGGAAGGGACAATTTGTCGAGAACAATCGAGGACCATCATCATTGTTGAGCGTAGAGCACCCGATGCTTTGATCTTGACGCATACAAACTGTATCGTGCAAGTTTTAAGCTCTAATCAATGATGGGTTTGAAAATTTTATTTCAATAATGTTCGATTGAATTCCACCCATTGCGGACGATGAATCGAAATCATATATTTAAAAATTAAAATTGTATGTAAAATCTATAATCACTCAGTGCGAGGAGGTTTATTTGGTATGCGATCGGTGTGCGCCTGGGGCGACATCGCGTGGGAGCATAAAAATGAAGGTTTATTGATCATAAAACCCAATCGCACTCGATTGGCGATCATGTCTGGTACGTGAGAAGATTGAATTCGGAGCTATGTAAAATGTGCATTGGTCAAATGTAAATGATCGTATAAAGTGATCGCCAATAATATTTGAGCAAATAAGCAAAAAACAAACATGCAGTAAAAGTATGAAAAATTATCATTGTGATCTTAAAAATAAAAGAAGTAAATTTTTTTTTTCAAAGTTGTTTTTAAAAAGAATTATGCACTCTTATTACATTTATAACTTGTTAAACCAGAGCGAAATAAATTATCCTTTCAATAATTACTCTTAAGCAATAAGGAAAATTTAAAGAATGTAGTTCTGTTTCTTCGCCCTGACCACTCCAACTTCCCGTAACTGGGAAGGGAATGGCTAGGTAAATAAATCTTAAATTGCACTAATTCCACTCGACCCTAGATGACCGACTAGACGGTTGGTTTTGCCGCCGACCGTACCGAGGTGCCAACGTCGATTTGCTTCGCAGAATTGCCCAAGCCCACCAAAGGTATCGCTTTCCATTCCCCGGGGGATGCGGCTAGCAAGAAATTGGTTTTAATTAAGTTCCACCAATTGCCCGACAATGATGTAAACTGATACCGAGCCCTTTGGCATCCCTTTGGCATCATGAATAGTTAGGCGAAAGGCAGGGTGGGTAAGAAATTGTAGGAAAGGCAAAGGGTTTACATCCAATCAGTGTAATCAACATCAACAACATAATCATTATCATCATCATCAGTGATGATCGCCATTTGTCGGCAGGGAGCATTGTCATCTGAAGGGGAACCAGAAATCGAGGCACTGGAAATCCGAGAGTTACCATCCTTTTGTTGGTTATTATAGACATCATAATTGAAAAAGTACAACTCAATAATAATCAAGCGATCGTCGAAGACAAATTCCGCACAAGGCAAGTGCCGGGGCGAGCTACGAGAGGGATCGCAAACACACTTCTGCCGCAATCCTCAGTATCGTGAAATACGCCGGCTGCAAGTGCACTTTAAATTGTCTCCTGCAGTGGCGCGATCTTTCGCTTGTGTAACGATGCCATGAGTGGTATTGCAGTCTTGCAGCAGGGTGTGCTAGTGTAGATTGAAGCCGCATTTCTGAGGTACTAGTAAGTGGTAGTTGGTTGGATGGTGTTGTTGATGGAAACCGCATTACACGGGATGGTTGCTGTTAAATAGCAACAACGGTTCAAGCGAACAAAAGTGTCCTTTGTGCGCCATGCCAGAGACTCGAGAGGTTCAGCTTTTATTTTGTGTGGTAAACGATGCATAAAAGATACACGGATTCAATGGAATAGCTGAACTCAAAGGTTATTAATTTAATGATTGTGGCTATGTCATAGCAGTAGTGCCCGGAATTTTGAGAAAATACAGCGATTTTATAAGCAAGTTGCAAAATTGGGAGCTTTCTGGAGTTTTTTTTAAAGATGTATTAGAATGTTTCAAGAAATATCTGAAATCCTTCTCAAATTCTGGAACTTTTGCAAGCTGAGATTGATTTTGTTTAGAATTATATCAACCGAGCCACTGAAAACTTTGCAAAAACATGGTCTGAAAAAACTTTGTCTGCAAAAGCTTGCAAAAGTTACAAAAAATGTGAAGATTTCAAATACATCACAGTTCAAAATTTAATCAAAATTGCAAGCAATTTCTTTATTCTGTTTTGTTCTTTATTAAAAACATGGAATTCCAGAATAGCTCTGGAATTCCTTGTCCTTTCTCTATGAGAAGTCTGGAATATTTTAGAAGGTGTTTGGATTTCTTCATTTTTTTTCATACTATTTTTTTAGTCATATTAAGTTTAATGTGGAAAAATATTTAAACGTTCCAGAATCAAGAGCAGTAGATTGGATTATTTTTTAATTATTTACGAAAAGTACTGCATCACTTATGAATGGATGCTCGTTAATTTTGAAGGTACAGTTTTACAACCATCAAACACTATAACGGCCAATAAATAATTCATCCCAGCATAAAAGGTACCTTTCAATTGTCCATTAGCAACTACACGATCCTACTTTCAGCTACAACCACCTTCCGGCCACGGTAACATAGTAAGCCGAAGTCGAACTTCGACCGACTGTTGCATCGAATCCGTACACTGAGAGGCGCAACCATTTGTGCGATAAAAGGTGCTGCCAGCTATAATACGACCAAAAATTTAGAGTGAAAGCTTACACAATATTGCATTAGCTTCGATCGATCGGGCTATATTCTTGCACCGGGCGAAGCGCACCCGCCACGACGTCACTGCACTAAATTGACTAATGGTTTATTCTGTCCCCGATTTCGGTTTCAATCACAACGGTTCTGGTTCGATTGCGATCGGCGGAACGGTACGGTGGTCGTTGCACTGTATGCTGTTCACTTTGCGAGATATCGATAGGTAGAGCTAGCAAAGGTGGTATGCCAAAACCGCAACGAATTGGTAGTCAATGTCGGTTTTTGAAATCAATCTTTAAAAAGGAGTGACATGGAAGGAACAGATCTATGTTTCGTTCAAGATGAGTTGGATTTAACATGCATTTTGGGACCATCGTTTAAACTATATTTTGGTGTGTGTGCTTAACTACAATCAAAGAACCAATTTTAATAATTTAAAATGTCATAAGTCGATTTCAGTTTCAATTCATCCTCTGTCTATTTACGTGGCAAATTTAATTGCTAACTGACATAACAGTTTACTTTGCATTACAGATATTAATAAACGTTTATACCTTTAGTGACTAAAATGGCAATAAACCAATATATTATCACTAACTTTGCCCATAGTGTGCTAAACACACAAATTATTCCTGTACGAAAGATATGTTCCCGACATCTTACACCACTCACCATGGAGTGTCAATCCGATCTGGATGCAAATGTGACCGAGCAGATGCATTTGCACTCCGTTCTCTCATTCCCCATTCAATTGCCGCTCCATCCCATCACGGTACGAAACTGATGCAAACGAGCTCCCGTAATGCAATCACGGTTATGTAGGATCGGCAAAGCCACCGCTTGCAGGTGAGCAGGATTTGTGCAGTCGGTATAAAGGGATGGAACGGCACGCTAACGCCTCCCACCCGTGCGGAGGACGATCGTAAAAGTTGAACGAACGCGTTTGAACGAAAAACGTAAATTGAGTTTACCAGCTTGGCGGCAAAAGGTAACTTTCACTCGTGCGTCCACGTGTCGGTCGCTCCCGGGGATGGTATCCGGGGGAGGAAAATCGATACATCATCGTACGCTGTGATTCGGTGCCCGCTCGGTACCGTCGGTGGCCGTTGTGCAGGTTTTTGCGAGAAGTAAATCAATGATTCTATCTGCTCCGTCTGCACGTTCTCATCACCGCTCACCCGTATCGTTTGGCACAGATCAGCCCATCCGGTTGGCGGATTCCACGGTGTCGGGACTAGCGGACTCCGGTGTTCGTTGGCCTATTGACTGGGCAAAGATTGATTTACAAACATACACACCCGCCGACGGTGGGTTCATCGAAATCGATTCATAGTAAATTTACTTCGTCGACATTACTACGATAGCAACAGGTGGCCTGGTAACCGAACGCCATACATGCTGTTATGCCCTAGGGTTAGCTATTGTAACACGTTTAACAAGCTGTATTTTTCTGGCGAACACCAAATCACGTGTACAGATGTCTTTTGTATGGTACAAAGCAAACCACTGCAGAATGATTTGTTCTACAACATAAATTAGGACTGATCTTGTTAGTCGTTCACGAAAATCCAACGATAATAAAACAAAAACTTGCAAATAAGAGCGTTTTTGGGACTAGGAAAGGAAATACATGGCTTGTAACAGGAATCCATCAGACAGGGTTGCAAAATGAGCAATCAACCTGATCAAATCCTCACTATGCTATTACAAATGTGCGTAGCTAAACCTCCACTCCTTTCTAGTTTTTATTCACTTCAAGGTCGTATACGACAGCAAGATTAGTTAATAATTTTATTACTCAATAAGCTCATCTGGAATTGCTTGCTAAAAATAATGAGGGTCCTCAGTGACTCCGGAATGGAGAAGTCGGGACCTATATTCTAAGTCAATCCAATAGAGGAAAAATGCAAATTGCTGCTGTCACCATCAACGATCTTGCTTGCAAATGACGATTAACGCAAGGCTGTGATCGCAGCTTTGAAGTTGGTTTAAATTTCACCTATCTTGCGGCTAAGACTGATAACAACATTGATGTTGAGATGTGCGCTATTTTTGGTGGCCTGTTGTTCATTCTACATTCTGAAGAATCTTTTCAACTTAAAACGCCTGTCGTGATTGTCGGATTTAGGAATAATTAACAGATAAAGTCCCAGTAGTCACATATCTCTATAAGCAGTACCGTGAACGCACTGTTATACAACGTCTTTACGGATTCATCAGGTTCCTAAGCAACTGACTCCAAAACATATTTAAAATGTGCTAAAAGATTGAGGAATTTTCATTACTTAAGCGCACAAAAATGAAACTCAATCATAACTAGTCTGAATCATATCAGCAAGCAAATCAACACAATTCCAAAAATAAATTCATGCATCAACTCAAAACGAAGCATAAATGATGACTCCAAACTGATGCTACCGGTGATGAAGCCAACCATTTCGACGAACTGCCATTCTATGCTAAAAACCAGTAGCAAACGATCATGTCACAACAATTTGTTGTCCCCAGCCGGGGCTAATGTTTCATGGCGCCTTTTGCCTTTTGCTGCTTTCCGTCTGAGCTCCATCGCGAACGGGGAGTGTGGCAAGCATCGTTGTACTGCTCATTATTTGACGCTTCTTAATGTTGTCTTTTTGGAGGTTTTATTTACACCCATTAGCCAGTGTGCGTCCAACAGTAGCATCGTACATGAATGGTCCTCCGTCTCGTTGTAATGATGTTCTTTTGCTGCATTAATGGTTAAGAAAATCACGTTCATCTTCAGCTTCCGTTCATTCTGCTGTTTGGAAGATGGTATTAATTTAGTCGTCGATCACCACATTTTCGGACCGGAGACACTGCAGTTATCAAGCGCATGGAGACGAAACCGGCGAAAAATAAAGATGTTTATCGGATGTGATTAACGACTTCCTTGGCCGGGGTTTGGGTGACCGGCGGCTATCTGTCCTTGGCGAAGGTAAATCGCGATAATGACGGGTTGGCGCGGACAGGTTTGCTGACCCAATGTACCAACATGCCACCGTCCGGTTGGAGCGCATATATGTGCTCGAATCGCGCACGTAGCTCTCATTACATAGTGACATGATACGATGTCGTATTTTAATTGAATAATTAATTGTAGCTCAGAGCGCATTTGCAACCAAAAATCAAATTAACATCAAATTAATGGTTTTAGCGCAAGATGTTATTTGTTAAGCGAAATTCTCCTTCACAGAATACCAGTACGTGATCTATTAATGCACCAGCTAGGTGATCTAATCGCGCGTTAATCATCGACGTAAATAAACACTCCGGCACCCGGCATGCAATTCGCCTAGAATGATTGTTTGAGCTCAAGTCGTCGCCACCGAACCGGTATGCGGTTGAGAAGCGTTGCATTTTTAGTCACTTTTTTCTCACCACGCATCGAGGTAAACATTCCACAGCCAATAATTGATAGGGTAGCATTCTGCAGTAATTACATAACATGTGTACTGCGGTATCCGACTTATCGGTACGGTTTTCCATACCCGTTCCAATTCAATGTTGGAGTGTTAATAAAAAAAAGGCGCTCGTCTGTATGCACCGTACCCAAGCGAGCTGAGTGACAAACTGGTTGACAAACACCGTAATGAAATGACAAACTGGGAAGGTTTGTTTCTAACCAGGCAAATTAGTCTCGTTGAGAAGGAAATTAATTGACCGTAATTACTCAACTAAGCATGAGTAAGTACGATTAAATCGGTTACTATTATCTATGATCCCGCTGCACACGTTTTTGGTACACGATTGATTTCCTTTTAAGAAATCGTTTTTAATTCAATTAAAAGTTTAATTACTGGGACAAACTCATGATGTCGTGGTGGGTAGCATACACTATCCGTACACCTTCGCGTATTGGGTCGATTTTTATCTGAAACAAATCTGAAATATAGGATAAACTGTCCTGCAGTTTGGTGTTGAACTGATAGGTGTTGCAGTATATTTAACATTTTTCCCACTTTTAAAATTAAGTTAGAATTGTTTCAATTCGAAACAGCCTTTGGGGAGGCCGGGAATGTTGTGCCAAAAGAGAAGAGGAGAAGATAAGAAACAGCCATGGCGGAAAGGTTCACAAATTAAAAAACGAATTCCGTTGGCGAAAGCTTAAGACAGGAGAAAATTATTAACATTTAAAGCTATCGATTCTTGAACAAATTAGCTCCAACTCTACCTTCATCTCCATTTCTTAAAACCCCTGCAATAATTCTTCCACCATGCAGTGATGCAACCGTATGTGATGCATGCAAACACTTTATCGTTATTCCGCTAATAAGTGCTTCGCTTACAAGTAACGCAAAAAAAAAAAACCATAAACAAATATCGATCGCACGTTAAGTTTGATTCACGCAAAAAAAAAAATCCATGCAAAAAAGTCAAACCGCATCGTCAAACAAATTCCAAACCGCCAGACAAATATCCTTTCGCGACCGTCAAACTTCCGTCGATGCAAATTCAATCATCAAATAAATAAAACTGCCTCAACCTGCCTTCCTTCTTCGATACCCTCGACGTTCGCGCATTCAGGGACAGAGAGAAAGAGAGAGACCGCACACTAATCGGTCGATACGTACGGAGTAAACCATGTCACGTCACCGTCTGAAGCGCTTCCTAATTGTTGGGAGTCAAAATCCACCCGTTCGCCGTACAGACGGAAGGAACGAAATATTTCAAGGTCAATACGGATAGCAAATAAGCTAAAATAAGGGCCAATTGAGTGGCTTAAATAAAAATGGGTTGAAAGACAGAAAAAACAGCCAACAGATAATTCATTTCTTTCTCGAGTGGAGAAAATTCTTTGCTTTTAAATAAAAGGTGTCCGACAATGTGGAGCACCGGGAGGAGTGTTTCTTTGCCGGAATTCATGGTGTTTACGCCTATGCAATCATCGCACGTACGAACCGAAGTGAAGAAATAAGAACCAAACAAAAAAGTTGAACAATATCTGGTGAATTCGCTACGGATCTGGCGGAGACATCTTTATCGGACGTTCGAATTTATACATTTTCCCCCCTCATTCCACTTTTGGAAGTTCCCGAGCACACCAGCGCACCTTATGACGATCGGAAACACTGTTCGTTTTACCATTTCAGGAGAAAGGAGCACCGGGGAGGGTTGATCTTGCGATGGAAGGGAGCATTTATCCAAAAGTTAAACAGACTTAGCGCAGCGGCCCGTCACTACAGCCAAACGGGTGTTGCACGAAGGTGAAGAAACAGAAATCAATTGGCAGTTTTTTGAAACGATGAAAAGCGAAGCGAAATGAGTAGAAAAAAAAAGAAACCGGTGTTATGGTTTATGACTAAAGCGTGATGCTAAAGAGTTTTTAACCGCACGCTTGTTGATAATTAATTAATGAACAAAATCCGTTCAAGCCAAAATTTCTGCTTTACCCCCGTTTTTTTATCATTGCCTAATGATGGCAAATGCATCGAAACGTAGGCATTAACATTAGCGTTAACCGAAGTCGGTAGCTTATTAAATGGTTCACCGTAACTGATACGATAGACCGGCAGGTGTCATTGCAGCAGAAGAAGTGTTGTGTTGCAGTTATGGCATGTGTTTTTTTTTGCGAATACAAAGTGTGCAATAAAAAAGGGATGTGAAAATAGTCATTACGGTCAGTCAAGTGCGTTTAAAGGGCAATTTGTTTAGTTGTTTTTTTTATTAAACAATCTTTAATAAGGAGGGATATGAGGGAGCAAAAACAATAAATAAATCAATAAATATATTTACAAGCATACAAAAAATGAATTAAAAGAATACAATACAATTGTTTATCACCAATCAAATAGTTAATAAAATATTTCGTGACCGAATTCGAGGTCTGTTTTTATGATCTGAAATAGTCTATAATCTAATTTAAATTGTAATAAATTAAAAAATACGATTTTTTTCATTTCCATCCCTGTGTCTATGATATCTGTGACAATAAAATCCTTAAATAACCTTAAAATAGCAGTCTGACAGGGTATTTTTATAGGCAAATTTTTATTGCAATAGACAGCTCCGATGAGTTATTGGTGTAGATAATTCAGTTATAGATAAATAGTGTCACATAAAGTTTAAAAAGGCAAGTGTAATTAATGATAAAGGTTTGAAAACTTCCCGTTTCTCCATCACAAATTAATTTAAAGTACTCGCTACTTCAAGCGAGTGCGTGAGTACAAGTGCTGCTTCGCGAGGCAGCCACCGCACTGCGAAAGGTAATGAATTATGATGACATTTTGGTAAAATTTCATAACAATTATGCAACCATCCTCAATGCATGGCTTTCATCCTCAAGGCAAAAATGAAAGACAGTAACCCCAAACCAGAACAAACGTCAGCAGCAACCGAAAGCAAAGCTATTCAAAAAAAACACACACATACACATACCGTAGAGCTCTCCAGGCACTAACGCTTCACTTATATGCCCCTTCACTCATCACACGAATCACATCATCATCTCGCACAAACGGGTCTATATTCGCTGAGATAAACCGTGGCGACCTTGAAACTGCAACCATCCAACACGTTCACTGCGTCTTCCCAGACACTGCCACCCGCGCTCTTTCACTCCGGCTCGCCTTCTTCCTACCAGTGCCTTTTCTCTTCATCCCGCCTTCCTACTTTACAAGATGCAATCGACACGTTGCAAAATTTGCAAAAAAAACATAAGCACCACACAGGCACACGCGATACGGGACGTCGTAATCCGCTGGGCAGTAGGCAAAACACCAGACCGCAAACAGCGTTTAACAGACAGGGGCAAATGTGGAGGAGACAAATATAAGCGATTGAAGCGAAGGAAACAAATAGCAAAAAAAAAAACAGAAAATCCTCGATCATGCTGCACTCATCTGCCACCAAAAATAAAACAAATAGAACCACAACAGGGCCGCCGAAAACACGCCACACTCATAACAATAACCGTATAACAAGCGAACAAATACACGATTTCGCGTCTGTGCTCACCCTTCGGCGTGGGCGTTCCACATGTTCCGGCTGCCTGCAAGATGCCAAAATGCAACAGCAAAAGCACTTCACAAACTGTGCATAACGAATGCGTAAAGAGTAAGCTTGAGCGGTATGGAGCTGCGAAAGCAGAGCAGAGTAAAGCCGAAAAATGAAGAATTCAAACTAGAAACAATTGTACTGCCAAACGTAACCAATTCTGTTCGTTTCCTTTGTCCTATTCTTTTACTGCTTCACTACAGAAGGCGAGCAACACGCGCTGGCACTCTTTGCAACGTGCCAAATCGCTTTGACAGCCATCAAATCGAACTGCAACAGTGCAGCGATGTCCCAACCGTTCGTTCGCGTTGGTGTTGATCCGTGAATTCTTTGCAACTGATTAACAGCAGAAACAAGAAAAACAGCACAAAACAACATCATTTCAATCGCCCAATTTTGAACCATGGCATGGCAATGAGTGCGTCCGTCCGTGTGGAATAAAAACTAAAGCCAGTCATAACACTGGCGCGATGATGCAAACGAGCACGAGGGCGGAAGCGAATACGGGAATGGATTAAAAAAAAAAAAACCCCAGACGAAACTGGACAGAATTAGTAAACCATGGTTCGAACGATGTCTGGCCGATCGCGAGTACAACCCCACGCAAGGTTGCCACGGTCGAGAGATATGGTGCGTTCGTATTTTTTCTCCTTTTCACCGATATTCCGAGCTGCTGGACGAAAGATGCGTTTTGGTTTTTTTGTTGGCTTAGTCATGTTTTGTTACTCTGTTTTGCCTTCATCATAGGCGAGTATTTTAAGCAGCTCGCCAGACAGTTCGGTTGTTTAGATTAGGGATAGGCGCTGTACACAGGACGCTTGCATTGCCATTGCATTACCTAACCGGATTTACGTTTTCTTAACATGGGAGTTGTTGACACTATGCCCGGCGCCCAATGTTGATGGGAGTGAATGTATAACTGATAACCATCTACTCCCTGTAGGGAGAAATTGAAGTGGTAATAGATATTTAACCAAATAATCCCAAGACACAGCTTCACATTCTCAAACTTCACTTCTTCAATATCATAAACTGGATGGTATAAAAATTGGTGATAGCATGACATCAACCAAATATGTAACTTTTTTGAGAAATATTGAGAGGAGTAAATATGTGTCAGAATTCTGGAAGCCAATCAATTGTACATTTATGAAATCCCCTGAACACTGTTGAATATGGATGAGCATTTCTAATCGTTTTAAAAAAATGCTGCGCAGAAGGAATAATGAGTCTATTTGTTGTGGTTGAATGGAAGAAGTTTTTTTATGAACTATTCTACCTCATGGTCATCCAGCGATACTAGCTAGGTTACTAGCTAGCTCCTAGAGGTTGGTCCATATCATTAGAATGAAATTTAATGAATTAACTTGTAATAGCATCACCAACAATTCCAACCATCATATCCTTCCGGCCTTTCGCCCAACAACTGGACTAGCTCGTGGTCACCTTGCTCACAAATAGTGCATGAGTTTGTCAGGAGCACCCACTGCTCTAAATTGGCGAAAATCTTGACAACCTCAACTGTCTTTCAAATTATGTGCATTCTTGTGGAGAAACAGCATATGCAGATTTCAAAACATACATATCATATATAATAATAAAATATTCACTGAAAATTATAGTTTTTCTAAAGCGAGTACAAAATAATTCTCTCTATTACCTATATTACACAATTTTCATGTATGAACAAATACAGCAAACAGCAACGAAATGTGTTAGAAACCAGCTACGGATATGCAAAAATTTGAACTGATATCACTCCAAACCAAAATTGATGCAAGATGTTGCAACACCGAAACCGGAAGGTTAAATCGCTTAACATTCTAATAACGAAAGGAGATGCCTCGTGCCATGCTGATGCAGCTGCACTTACATGCAGCTGCAATATCATTTTGTGGAGCAAGTGCAAACCCCTGCGATGAAATCCAAAATGTAAGAACCACCATTTCACGGATGTAGCTGAAAAATGAGGCAGCAACGAATGCAAAGTGAACATACCAAACGCGGAAGTTAACACGGAGGAGGAGGAAAAAAAAACATTCGCAGCTAGCGAACAGACGCCGGTAAGACGCCTCCTCGTCACGGCTAAACGGTGTCGCACGCTGTGAGTTCTGTCGTCGAAATGAAAACGACGTTCGGCACACATAGCGTTCGGTGTTTCCGTTTGTTTGTATTTTTCCACCAACCGTTCGCAACCCGTCGTTCGACCGTACGCTCGCCGTGTGAATGAAGCACCCTAGAACACTGTGTAAGATGTCGAACCGCCCCGGGGAAAGTTAACGACATCGTTCTGGTTTGGATTGTGCGGGAGGATGGATTTTCATTTCCGGTACCATCTTGTGTTTTTCGCCCGTTAGCTTCAATAAGGATGGGCGATAGTGTATGAAATGAATAGCATCTGAAGGGGATCGGAAAGGAATTCGGTGGGTGGAGGGGGGGAGGGGGAAGAGAGAGGCGAATTTCAATCTCCATTTAAGCTACATGTGCATGGTGCCTTTTCCTTTCGCTTATCGTTTTTCCCCACTGAACTAGTTTTTTTCCCTCCAGCTCGTCCACATGACACCATTGCGCTTCTTCGCGCACCTCCCTGCACGCTTGGGCTTTCGCCCGATCGCAGTACTTCCTACTGGGGTTGCCTTTCCTTTTCATCGTTCACCGGAATGGAGTGAACTACTAATGGTGCTGGCGATATGTGAGAATGCAGAAATTAGGGCAATATTTCACTGTGCTGCATTCGGGATACGCGCAGCATGAGGGCAGCCTGTCTGATACGGCAGGTCGATTTCATTCTTGGGGTAGGTTCTGGCTGCGTGTCTAAGTGTTGAAATCACGGCTGATTTCTGTTTCCGTGCAGGAACTTTGGGTGCACGCGAGTACGATCGCACCACCAGTCAAGTGGGCGTTGGTGTGGATGGCACTCGAGTGGACGATGGTGATATCCAGGGGTGGCTTACTACTGGTTGGATGAATCACATCCCAAGAAAGTATTAAAACAGACTGTCTTACGAAATGAGAACTTAAAATAAATTAAACAAATTTTGAATGCACGCTGCTGAAATGTAAAAAACATAATAATGATGTGCAACTCCGTAAGCCATTTTAACAATGATTAAGAGGATATAAAACCGCTTAATAAGTACTAGTGTATAAAAATATCAGCCTTTCAGTCAATCAGATCAAAGAACAATAATTAAGGTTAAAAACATTTCTAAAAAACTATACGATCAAGCTAATATATAGTCAAATTCAGCAGAATCATTCATAAACAAGTCATCTTTGATAGCCAAAATAGCGAAGAACGTAAAATACAACTCAAACCCCTCGGAAAAATGTTTTGTAGTAAACGAACCAAACAACATTTACACCACAAAAAAATAATGCCTACAGCTACATTGCATCCAACTAACCGAAACTGAAACAAAGCTCCCACTGACACGCCAGTAAAGTGGGATAAAAAATGGCCACACTGGTTCCTGCGGGCGCACGGCGAATTTTACGATCCCACCAGCGAATAGTGCTGCATTCCACCGGCACGTTGACACTAAATAGTACCATGCAAAACATCTTGTACGTACAGCAAATAATCATAATAAAAAATCCCCACCAAGCGTTACACACGCACACGTCGCGGGCCACTATCACCTCCCAGCCGGCCAACCAACGTTCGCCCGTTCGCCTTCCCCAAAAGAGCAGTAGTGCAGCAGGAAAGTGCGGCCACTAACGATGCGCGCTTGCATCATACGCGCCTTTCGGATGGAGTGCAAACGAGCGACACCGATAGGCGCGTGCCGCATTGTATCATGGTCGGACACTTGCGGCGCCTCGTCCGTGTCGATGCACTTTTGTGCAACAGCGTGTCCGCTTGTACGGCTCTTTTCGCTTCTTCGCCCATCATCTGCGCGAGATGGCGGCAAACGATGTACGCCCGGCACCGAAAGTAGCCGGTCGTACGAGAGGACAACAGAAATAATTAATATCATAATCGGTGTGTGGTCAGGAGCGGGCGGTAGGAAAGAAACGGGATGGTGTCGGGGTGGCGAATGTGTGCCCGCCAACGGGTTCGGTGGATCGGTAATGAATGGTGCAACGTGTTGCAGCTAAGCGACGCAATGCAACTGTGAGCACGATTTCGTACGGTCACGGTTTGTTGGTTGGTGGCGCGTATTTTTGGGCAAACCATTCGTTATTCACTCTTGATGAATCATTTTATCTTTTGTAAAATTTTCACAGGTGTAGCACGAAGATATATCGCTACATTACGTTATTGCAACAGAAGATGTGTTTGATCGGTGCGGACATTTTGTGAAATTTCGCAAAATTAATGCATTTGTTAATACTGGCGTATTATATGTTTATACAGCCTTTTCTCCAATTTATCTTACATGTGAATGGAAAATTGTCTACAATATTCGTGAACAGGAGTGATCAAATTTACTACATTAATTCACACTGTTGAGACATGAATTAACACAAAAAACGATGTAAAAAGTTATTGCAGTGGTTAAGATAATTGTAAATTACCACTAGGTTTTAAGAATAACATGAAAATTTTAAATGGAGGACAAGAATTATTTTTTTGGGAAGTAAAACAAAAAATAAAAAAGAGACCGTACAATCATTAACATAAAATAAAAGCACAAAATAAAAGTCTTTAACTAAAATCATAAAAGAATGTGTTTAATGTGCTGTATAAAATTAGTATTATATTATTATTGTAATTATCAAGATGCTCAAGATCATGAACTGTCAAGTTAAAAAAATGTTAAAATTGTTTAAAAAATCTCAATCCATTAGTATGACTTGTTACAAACCCAATCATCGTAACGGGCAATTGAAGTCAAAATCTGATTAATGTTGCTGAGCTTAATAAAAATACGATAAATTGAACGTAATATTAAAATAAAGAGAAAGACGATATCATTTTTCATATCACACCAGTATTGTCAGCTTAAGAAATTGTTGATTATTTTCAATGGCATTTTTGCATACATACATGCAATGTTAATGAAAAACAATTAACAAATAATCAAACAAATTAGGGATAAAAATTTATAGCGAAGCTGCTTTCATTTTAACACCCCCTCTAAAAATCGTATAACAACGTTTTTCCAATACTTATCAATAATCCTACACCGTTTATAAAAGGCAACTTAACCTTCAACGTCAAATAAACAATGGTCTATACGATTCCCGATCACACCAGTAAACTAGATAACTTACGTAATGCTGCTGCAATCTGGTTTTTGCAATCACATTACCAAGGTAGTTCTGGAGCGCAAAACGAAAAAAAAAAACATTCATAAATATAAAATCAGCCCCAACCGTCCAGGTGTTCTAAGCATCAACGCCTTCATGTCGCTCTGAATGCAATTGCATTCTTCCACTCTACGATGGGTTTGTTTGGTGTTTGCTCTTTTTTGCACTTTTTTCTGTCTCTGGTCTCTCTTCGCTAAACATTCCGTGTACCAAAAGGTTCGAAAGAAAAAAAAAATACACCAACCATCTCCAATCGGAGATTGAACGAATATTAAATATTCATCAATAACACGATATTTATAATACGCTTCGGGGTTCCGAAGCACGCCAACATACCAGACGGTGGAGTAAATATTTAAATTACGTCTTTCGGGATTTTTTGCCTCCTCTCCGTCCGCCGATTGTGTCTCCCCTTCTCTCTTTCTCGCTCGCACACTGATTTTTCTTATCCCACAACCGTCCGACCAGACAGACGGTGTTAAAACAGCCGAGCGGTACCGTAATATCCGATAACGGCTGGAATGCAATGGGACCGGGACGGTAGACAGCTCAGACACACGCCCGTTGGGGAGTTGGGAGAATTGGAGTGGTTTAACGCCAAAGTCAAAGCCACGAAGGAGCGGGAAAAAATAAATCCGGAATGCCGAAAATGTGCCGTCTTCGTTGGGACACCCCGAGGGGCGCCCGGTATACAGCGAAGGGGCAAATAGGTGGAAGAAAAACAAACAACAAATACGCAACACGGGTGCGGACTCGGTCGGAAAAGCGTTCCGAAAAAGGTGTATTAAAGTCGCCGTCCCAAAATGTCTAGATGGGACGGGATTGGACGGTCGGACCGCTGAAACGGTGGTGCGTACGTAACCTTCACCCAGACGAGTGACCGTGAAATCATCCACATCATCATCATCGTCATCATCGTCCTGCTCCTGTCGTTGTGACCCATGCCACCCTCAACCGCTGCAGCTCATGTGGTAGAGTACTGTCTGGGAAAATGTGGCGCGGATTTTGGGGGTTTTCTGTTTTTTTTTTTTTTATTTCTTCTCGCCACCCTCACCACCGGGATTTCATCCCCATTGTTTTCCTTTAATTCCGCGACCAGTTAGTGACGTACCTCACGTGTTCCAGTTGCCTGCATGGGTAATTGTATTAGTCCGTGCCATTCCCGCCCAACGCCACCGATTACCCGGGGATTGACGAGCGACTGTCATCGTCAGTGCCGGTATCGTCACAACCCTGGCACCTTACCGGCCACCGGATTTCCTGACGCGACTTTTTTATTCTTCGCCGCACCAAGAGTGCTTGAAGTACGCACATCATGAAGAAGACTAAGTAAATATGTCCGGGAATTTTATGGCAGCAGCGGTTGAGGATCTCGAAATATTTTTGCCTACCCGTACGTATATAAAGCAGCTCTTTTTTTTTTCTTTTTTTTTTGGGTGGAAAATCCTTCACGAAGAGCTTTTCGGTCGGTGGCGCACCTTACCGATGTAACGAAAATAAAAAAAAGGAAAGATAAAAATAAAAGAAATTACGTTTGGGCTACGAATGCGAGACAAAACGGGGAGTCCACACCCTCCCCCTCTCCCCACGGGATTCCTCAAGTGAGCCAGATTTTCCCTTTCAACGCCTTCCCGGCAGGAGCCGATTTCTGCAACCGGCATTTCCACGGGCTGGTGACTCAGGACAGAGGTAGGAAAATCCATGGGAAAACCGAATCCAAAACAACCAAAAAAGAAACGAAACTCCGTCTGTACATCAGTCTGGGTCGTTTGCCGTGTCTTTTGTGTCTTTAGCTTAAGGGTGGGTGTTTTCACACGCATTACGGCATCATTTTGGGGCCAATTTTTAACCGCTACGGTTTAATTCACTTAACGCACAGTTTCAGCTTAATCTCTGTCCAGACAGATGACAAAAGCTGTATTTTAATAATATCGCATCCAAGTCAGCGAACATAAACACGGCCTAATAAACGGGTTTTGTTTTCTTCTCACTGCATAATTAATTGAGTTAAGCATTAATCGGAGCTTACGGTTTAATCCTGCTGACACGCCACGCTTACAACGGTTAAACGTTTTGGATGCAGTTAAAAGGTGACCTATGGTTGATTTGCGATAAAAACCAGTCAACAGTCCCATCGTCGTCTGTCAATTGTCCATCTCGTCCGAACGCACCAAGTGGACGCGAGAGAGAATTTTATTTCGTGGTTGCATTTTAGCATCCGGTCGACCTTGTCGCGTTCGTGTGCTATGGTGTATTACGCGACCGAACGTTTTATTTGCATGATAGCCTCACAATACAAGAGCTACTAAAGCGAGTAGAAGTGGCGGTTCATTGAGCGAGGATAGAATTTGGAAGAACCGGACCCGATGGATCAGACTGATTTTTTTAAATATTCAGCCTGTGGCTGATGGTGACATTTGGCGATGGAGATACGATGGAGACCAAAAGGAATCAATTTCACAGCAATGGAAGTGATTTATTGATTGATTATTGTACCTATTGATTGAACCTTAGATTTGCACCTACGTAGGACCATTTTATTTTTTTCGCATCGTATAGAACGTCATTTGTCTACTAAATAGTGGTCTACGAAAATATGCTACCCAAGAAAACGAGCAAGTTCTCGCCGAGTTCCTCGCATTCGCCAGACGTGATCATATCGGTAGGGGCGAAAATTTCTCATATCTCAGTACGTTCCATCAGGAAACTTAATGATGAACCTAATAATTTTGAACTACTTTAACTTTTTCGAGGATCAAGCATTGTCATACAGCGTCGGACCGATAAATAAGTTGAATTGACCATCAAAACATTAAAGGAAGATCCTGAGGTGTGTTATATCACCTACATGGCAGTCAATATCAGATAACTACGTCGGAAAGATGTATTGTGGTTGCTGGAATCTTCTTGCGAATGTTATTCAGAAACATTGAGATTATTCGCAGATCATGTCGACTATTTAAGTGTAAGATGCTCAATGAATGCGCTGATGCGGTTATTTTCACTATATGTGAGTCTAACCACACGAAAAATAGTACACACTTTGATATTTTATGTCATTCGTTTGAAATCACAAACTGATCCACAAGCTAGCCGAGATTGTTCATTTTGTTTATTTAATTTTTAACATTTTTTTCTGCATGACGATAACTAGTTCCATGCAAATATGCTACAGCATACAGCGCGAGATGGATTAAGTATCAGAACAACGTACTTAATAATCAGCAACACCTTGTACAGATGCTTCATCTAGAAAAAAAAGGTGAGTAAGAAACATCGCGTAGCTAACCAAATGTAGCAAACAGAATTATAAAGACAGCCCCGTTAGACGAGCCGGTCCAACGCTGGGCCACTTTTGCCAACTGTCTTCCAAACCCCCATACAGTCCCTACAGACCTATCTCCTGAAGTGAGTACTTCAACATTCCCTCTTCCAGACAGTCGCAACACCGCACCGAGCGGGTTTTTTTGGGCTGTACGCGGGTGAAAGGCCGCCACTTGACATGTTGACAATCTGCTGGTTGATCTGCATTTAACCTAGTTACAAAGGTGCACCACAACGCATGACGCTAGCTCATCCTCCATCCAACCAATGGGACGGGTACGCGAACAGCCATGATGGATGATGCCATTAAACTTCCGACTCCCGAGCATGAGTTGGCCTATATTTGTTACCATCGCCACCGGCACACACACGCACTCGATCTAAAGAGCTGGAAAGGCGTTCCAACAGGTACATCACACAGGGATGCATATTTTGCCACAGTTCGAGGCTGGGACTTGTACAGTCGGTGGGTAATTTTAGAATAGTTCGAAATATGTTCCATGCTGATTATGGCGACAGCGAGGTATAAGATGATGAAATAAAATTAATTCAAACAGGATGCTCTGTGAAATGTTTAAACTTAGCTTAGTTCGGACCCATAATTTTATATTTAACAAATATTCTTTAGACTATATAAAAACTCTTTTATTCCAATATTTTTTTTTATGATGCAAATCAGTTAACAAAAAAAAAACCGGTAAACCATATGAAATTTCGACAAAAAACCTCAAGAAAATTTTAACTAACTCTATTTTCAGCCCGGTGTACAGCTTTCATCTCTCGGCCAGCGTGGTCTACGACGGCACATTGCATAATGCTCCAGGGTATGGTACGACCCTCAACCGTTAATGTTGCGCAAATCGCGCAGAAACGTTTACGCTTCCCCTTCGGGGAAGGTAGCTGCAGCATTTTGCAGTTTGCTTTCTTTTTGTTTACGAGCAAAGATCAACGCAACGATGCGGCTCACAACCGGCTTCGTGTGCGCGTCCGGCGCGCCAGTTTGATGGTGGTAAAAATTATCTACCAGCAAGCATCTAGATATGCTGCCGTCGCGGCAGTAATTTGTGTTCGCAGTCCTTTCGATCCATCCTCATTTGCGTGTGCCGAACGGAGACCGAAGGAAAGCGTAAAGTTCTCGCGCGGCAGCACATGGAAAAAGTACCCAACAGCATCTGATTGCACGTTTGATGAGGTACGGAGGAGTTTTTTTTTCTACCATGCCATACCGTATGGATAAGCCAACACCGCTTTATACAAGTTCGATGATCTTTCACTTCCTTTCGTTATGCCTTTTGAAAAAGAAATGACGTCCACTGGCGGGAAGGTTGTTGCATATTGATGGTCGAGCGGATGTGTAAAATATCATCGTATTTTGTTTGTTATTTCCCCATGTGTTGATTGTATGAGTGGCGGCCAAAACAACTGGAGGAAACTGCATAACATAAATACAGTTTTCAAGGACAGAATGGAAAATAGATACACGGTTGACCTTTCAGAAGGAGGGTCTCACTGAGATTGATTGAATGTTTAATGCTTTGAATTTGAATACGCGAGCCATTATTTAAATGCTGAGAAGCTCAAGGTTACGACGACTAATAAGTATTTCATTACCAGAGACAGAAAATGCATTATAACATTTAGTTAAAAGTTAGCGAACTTGTTCTAAATTTTAACAGTTACAGCTCATGTCATTATTGAATAGTGCAATCGGTTAATGAAATCGCACGAATAGATGGAGAAGTTGTGTAATTTTTCAGGAAGGGGTTTCAAAATTTTATTGTGTATTGATATTAGTATATTTTATTATTATATATATTTTAATGAAACAATAAACCAATGAAAGGTATATTTTGCAAACAAAATCATAGGATTTAATGATTATGTTGTTGACAACTCAAACCAGAATATTAAATCTACATAACATGAAACTTAATGGCTAAGATATATTTGGTTTGATTCGAGGCGACATGGTATTTTTTTATTGATTGGTTGCAATCTTTCCTTAGTAATGGTTTTATAACTATTAAAAAGGAGGATTAAATGTTCGTCAAAAATCACTTCTTGCAAACAAATATTTACGAAAATATTGCGCAACTAATTGATAATTGCATAAGCCATTTTATATGGTTGGAAACCCACGTAAAGTGTAGTTCAAATCGTATTAAAAATTAAGCTTTTAAAACGGCCAACAAACCTTACCTCAAATCTTTAAAATGATAGTTTTGCAACGTTCAAGAAACACCCGATTAATTCATCCGGATGCAGTAAGTTGCACGTGTACATCATCTGCCCTGCACATCGCCATTGCTCAACTTCACTAGCCGAGCGGAAGCGCACTGACAGTTAAAACCATTGCCCTTGTGTAATGTGCAGGCGTTGGCGAACATTTGGCCATTCGGTTCAAGGTTTGCAACGTGAATGGAATCATCCCGCCATCGATGATTGCCGTACGGGTTCCACCATGCCACACTGTGCACTCAGTAAGTAAACCCACTCTCATCCACCCAGCATCCAGCTACTGCCAAAAACGTAATCCTGCCGGTCACCTTACGGTGCGTTTCGCCAGCTCGCGTGGGCCTTGAACATTTGTCAGCAATTTGTCGCTGCCATGTCGCAAGCCGATCGACACGGGACGCGCGCAATTGCAGTTCACTCTTTAAAGCAAACACTAGCAGCGAAACGATCGATGTCCAGGCACAGGAGTGCCGAACCGGTAGGCGGACGGTACGACCGTAAGCCGTAACAAGAGCGCACAGTGTTTGGCACAGTGTCAAGGTCGCCGGTGATTACACTCCATCGGAACCCGAGTGTCCATGGGGGCTCAACGGTTCGTTTGCGTTGGGCGAAGCAAACATCCAACGGGCACCGGGGGCTTCCGAAACTGGCGAGAAACACGCGTGCAAGGAGAAGGAGCTAACCATATTGCCGGTGTGGGCAGGCGGGAGAACGTACCAGGACATCGCCTTAGGCCACATGTACACCAACGTGCACAGCTGTCGGTTTTTTATTTGTGTATGGAGCACTGCTTGCTTAGGCAGCCAAAACGCCGCTCAAAAGGGACTTTTGGTTTGAGCTTAGATTGCTTATGCTCTAAAAATAAGCATTATTGCATGGCCGACGTGCAAGTAATTGCAGCGGATGCAGCTGCTTTTTTGTCGTACGTCGTAGTTACAAAAACGGGAGAGAGTGAGAAAGTGGGCAGGTATTTTTGAGAAGCCCCTCCGTTACTTCTCTGGCGGTGTCGAATTGAACATGGAGAGTAAACAATGTTTTGGCCTTGAAAAAATATGATGCAGAACGCTGTCTGGATGTCACAAAAAGGTTAGACTAGTTGTGTTTTGTCAACTTTAAAAAATAAAATAATTGCATAAAGCATTTTGATCCTAAAATCTCTACCCAAGATAAACATACCGTATAACTTATATCAATCGTCAAGCGTTAAAACAGTACGCTGATTTAAATTTTTTCTCAATCAGTGCAGAGGTTCAATCAATCACAGAAACATGGAAGTTTAATCTGCTTCATTCAAAGTTCTAATGTGTATAGTTTTTGATTCATGGCTTGAAATAATCAAACCCATTTGGTATTGAAATTTAATTTGGCATAAAAAGTAACTGTTTTGAAGGATGTTATTACTTTTGAGAACATAATTCCTCAAAAGCTCTCTAAAACTTGGTGTTTTTGTAACGCCAAATTTCTAATTTAATTACAGGCACAAACGGGTTTGCAAATTTGAACACTTTTGGCATAATATTGCTAAATTTGAGATTAAACAAAATCTAATTTCAACGCAAACTTTCAATGCAAGAGAGAGAACTGCAAATGAAACTGCGGAAGTAACCACAAAAAAGCTAAAGCTAGTTGTGTAACAACTACTTTACCATTTTCTGCTACCATCCCATACAAGGAACCAGTTCAAGCGAAAGGAAGCACAAACTGTTTTCGAGATTGTGCAAAAGTTTCCATTTTATCGTATGCAACAACATGACACAACAATGATGGACGGCCCGGCCATGGTCCCACGCGATCAAAGCCCTCTTCGAACGAATCAATTTTGCATCCCTCGATCGATCGAATGACGAATGCAGCAGAAATTAATTAATCTTCGATCGACACCAGGACTTGGGTGCGATGAAAACAAACGCATGCAAAAAAAAAGCACGCCTCTAACGGCAAACGGTCTTACTTTACACCTAAAGTCGAAATGAGTACGCTTGGCCCAGCCCTGACAGACAGTCGCCCGGGCTGGAATGCAACTGCAAGTGCAGCTGTGTCTGTTTGCCAAAGCTCGCAACGCGTCGCACCCCTATCGCACGACGCCGACGAAAACCCATAAATCAAAGTTTCGTCTCGTAAGGGGGTTTGCTACTCGATGGGGTTACCACTCGACTCTACGCGAGCCTCGCTGCAGAAAGGGGTCGAGTTCGAAGAATAGGACTGCAACCTCTTGCCGAGATGAAACAACATGGCGCCCGTGAGGAGAAAATTACTTTCGCGACCTACCGACGGCTCTCTAATTGATCGCAAATGAATGGAGGAGTTTTGTACTTTTTTCACCTTCCCCCGGTAAATATACCTAGGGAATATGCCTGAAAGCAGATAAATTACCTTCACTATGGTCAATAACGGCAATTAGCAGCATAATCAGCAGCGTCAGCTTCGCCGTCACGTCGAGGGTCGGGAACATTTTGCCACCGGCCACCGCCGCACCACGACCCACCGGCCGGTCACTGGAAGGGGCGGAGCTGGCGGTTAGTGTGGGCGCCATCGTTCCGGGCGCACGGCGCGATGGTGGTGAGATCGATGCATGGCCGCTGCCGGAACCGCTGCCGGATTTTCGCTGCACTACGGCCGATTGGATGCTCATTGTTTGCTGGTGCCGATTTGAGGAAGCGCATCTTTCGTCGCGAATCACTGCCGGCCGCGCAACCGACACTGCAGCTGCATTTGCGGGTGTTCGATGCGTGGCGGAGACACTTTGCTTTACAAACAGTTGGCGTTACACTTACATCGGTTCACACACACACGCACACACACCGTTGAGCTGAATGGCACAATTCGAGCAGGTTGGACAGATTTATCTGTGGCAGAAGAATGATAAAATTATTGACAAATGTTAGCACAAATTTACTTTTGAAATGAAATATTGTTTGACAACGATTTAAAATTAAATTTTTATGAAATACTGGCGAAAAGATTCATATTTTACTCGAAAATTACAAGAAAACACCATCAATAGGATAATTATCTGTACTAAAATATAAGTCATAAAACTTTTCATGAGTTTTTCAGTGTGAAACCAAGAATTGAAACGAGCTAATGTAATTAAAACGATCCTCCTTAACTCCTCGACCTGTTCTTAGTCTAGCATCCTGCAAAAGCAATCAAGCTTTACGAGCAGTCTTCTAAGAATTTAAATTAATTGCAGTTACCTATTTCTTCAACTTAATATGCTGCAACGAGCAACCAGTAACACAATATGAGATAACAACGAAGAATAGGTCACTACTGCGTGTAGTTGCACATCAATTGTCTTTTCGATACTGTGTCAAGGCGTCCGCACTCTACCTGTTCTGTTGAAGAATGGTAATGTTTTTACTTTCATATTGCACAGCAGCAACCAATTAAAACCTTTTTATAGAACTAGTCTTTTTTCGCAATTCCATTATTGCAAACGTAAGCGTGCAGTGTCATAACAATGAGACGAGCAAAAAAAACAGCACCAAGGTTCATAATGCAACGGAAATTAGCATCAAATGCCGGCAAAAAGTAAAAACATATGTTTTTGTATTGCTTTCATTTTGTTTACTTACAGCTTTGTTTTACAGTTTTTTTTCTAGTATTATTGTTACGATGAACATTGCTGCGAGTTGTACGCCGTTGATAGTTATTTTTTGTTCATTTCAACATTGCATAAAAATGTCATTAACTTTTTTTTCAAATTCATTTTATACAGGCTTGTGTCAAAAGGCTGACATTCGCCTCTTTAGTGTCATAAACTAGTCCGAAACAAGCAATGCTACAGAGTATGTTTTCCCATCAAACAAACAGTTGCCTGCCGCTCGATAAAATGATTTCGTTCGAAAATATTTCTGCCCGGTGTCATATTCGGTGACATTCCTCGTGTTTAATTATTGAATATAAACCACCATGTTTCAATGTACCGGCACCCAGTTTGGCTAAAAATAAGTCACGCAGCCGAAACACAATTCACCGCTAGCCGGTGCCGCGGTGGTTGACAAGTGTGTTAATAAGCGACAATACAGCGCCCCGCTCGGACGTTTCAGCGCGTCCATAAATCATTGGCACTGCCGCACCGAAGGTGTCCATGCGCTGCGTGTAAATATCGTAAACGGTCGCGAGTTCCTAACGAATTTACCGGTATCCCGGGTTTCGCGTGGGTCTGTAACGGATCGTACTGCTTTAGTGCATCGTAAGTGCAGTTTTACGATCGCGGGTGTGAACATTGCAACGTGTTACATTCTTACTGTGCAATCATTGAACCCCTTTTGTATGAAGGATGTCAAATGGGCTATGCTAACTGTGAGAATCCGTGGCGTCACGCTGTTATAATTGTTCCGCAAAACAATTTATTGACCCAAATTATTTACCTCAGTTATTAACGTTTGTTATTTTTGCAAGCTCGTGAGGCACTTTTGTTGGAAACCAAATCGAAATATAATCAAATATAATCTACTAGACTAACTTGTCCCATTGAAAAATATTTGGAAACTATCAGACATGCTTCCGTAATGGAAGATCTTCCACGTATCCATGTTGAAAAAATATGGCAAAAATTGCAGTACAGCAGCTCTACGCCATCGTACTCTTGATTTACTTGAATGCTCTTTTGGATTCCCGGTAGTACCAAAACTTTCAAGAGTGATCAACGTAGATCGAAAATTCTTAATGTCACTTGGTTTCACTAATCTAAGCTCCCAGGAGATGGACTAGCTTATTAGAGGACCTTGAAGCTTGAAGGGAAATGATGATGTTGCGCCTGCCAGATAGCACAGGATAATGGAATGACAATTGGTCACATCCACGAGGAGTTTGTGTTTGATTGATGACTCAACAAATAACTGAAAAGGATTCGCCTTAATGTTAAAAACTATATATTAACTTATATATTAACTGTTTGAATTTTGAGGAGAAGTTTAACGGTTTTGAACCACCAGAAAATAAACCAACAGAATTCAAGAATTTATGTAACAGAGAAGGAATGTGATCGTGAAAAACAGACGAAACAACATTCGATAAATGTAATCCGATCCGATCAGGGCACGGATTTTTCTGTATTTTTTTGCCCATGCAGTTTAGCTTACGGCCATCGTCTTCGCTTGTTGCGATGCACTTATGCTAGAAGCATTTTGCCTAAGGAACTCTTTCTATTCGCACATTTTTTGTTGCTGGTCAGATTAGCTTTAAAAGGCTGCCTCGCTTTATTCTTTCATAACCGATCGCGCTCATTCATCGTAAGCTTCCGCCCGTACGGGTGTAACGTACGTACGATCGCTTGTTTACAACCAGCACGATTATGGCTTAGCCTGTAATCTAATACAATGCCTTCTACACGTGGAAGCAAACGCGAACGATGGAGGTAAACAAAATGCCCCGGCTTTTCGAAATGTGAACACCAGCGTGTGTGAGTGCGCGCGCGCACTGCAACTGCAATGGCACCCGATCCGACCGGCTAAGCGGCTGGAAATTGGTTTTGACGAGCCCGGTCCCGGAATGTGAGCCGGTGTGTGCCATCTACGGGGGGCCCTATGTTTTGGTTTAGTTTCGCGTGTTTTTTTTTTCTACGAGTGTATGCGTACAGTACAGCATGGAATGCTCGGAAGAATGGCTCCCAGAATGGGGACAAAAACAAAACGGCGCGGAACGGTCTCGTAATCCAGAAACCTACATTTGTGTGTTTTGCTGTACATGGGGTTTTTTTTTGCAACCATTTTTCTTGTCTGCGTTCTAACGAATGATATTGCCCCATGTACGGTTGTGGCTGGCAGTGATCAATGGCGGTGTGTTTTAGGTGAACCCAAAAGCGTGTTCCAATAACAAGTTGTGCCTGTTTATGTTTTGCCTTCCAGATGGAAATTGAACTATTTATATTAAAAATAATAAAACAAAATCAAATTTTTATTTAAATTTAAATCAAATTTAGTTGAATAAATTCTTGTAATTAGTTGATAAAAATAAAAAACAATTAATTACAAAGTTGGACTGGAAATCAAATGTAAAATTTATTAACACTAACCAAAGATCATGCTCTAGAAAAGCCGAATTACTAGGTTCAAACTTTTATCACCTTCCGCTAGTTCCTGTCCACATAAACTAGTTACACTGTAAAAGTCAAACCAAATGCAAGTGATTGAAAAGCTGGAAACAAACACAAAATAAGGCCAAAGTAAGGCAAAGTTTGTCGACCGTGCCACAGTTTCATGTCCCGAAAAAAGCAAGTCCTCTGCAAAAACCCCACACACCTTCCAACCGTGGCCGTGGTGTGTTTGGCCAGCCCGGAGTAAAGAACGACCGAAAGACGACGACGACGACGATGGGCGTATCGACGACAGCCGGGGTGATGACGGCATACCACGGCACACAGCGCACTGCAACTTGCAATTCAATTAAAAACTTCAATCAAACCGAATGCATTTTTGACAAGATCGAGTCGCGTAAAACCGTCCTTGCCTGACTGACCGACTCGTACGGCGGGCGACGCCGATCGTTACACCGCAAATATGCAAAATACAACCGCTACGGTGCACTCTGGCGACATGGCGCATGATACATTGCATTTTTATGGTGTGTGTGTGTGTGAGCGTTAAATAAGTTGTTTTATCTAAGCAGATAAAGGCGCGGAGTGGTGCGAGATAGCTTTTTAAAAGATTATAATTTATTGACAGCACTTAGCAGTCTGCTGCAACTGCTGCTTTTCGGTGTTTCGGGAGCAGTTCAGCGCTTCGGGGTGGAGTTTTTTTTTTGAAATTGGTAGCTTGTAACTCAATCGAATGAAGTGTGCTTATTTTTAGACAGAAATCAAATGAAGCATAAATTATTATTCGCACACACACGGAGAAAGAGACACGCGGATCAGTAGCAATATTTCACGCTCTTCGCACATTCACCTTCCAAAGCACGGGTCGGAATCAACCGAATGGGAATTATCTTTAGGTACCGTTTTGCCTACATTCCTTGCCACGTGCGTTTTTATTTTTCTTGTCCTGTTTGCTGTTTCTCGCTCATTTCCTGCTCACACAGCATGATCCATGGGCAATATCGTATCTGCAAAAGCGCATCGCATTGTGTGTTTGTTGTTTTTTTTCTTCTCCCGCTCCCAGATTGTCGCCTTGGAATTCGCAGCATTCGCGTTCATTCCTTCATTTGTGCGCTGAGTGGCACGGGTGAACGAAACTGCACCGTCCAACGAAAGTTGGGAATGCAAAACAAAAGCAAAAGCATTTAAAGGTAAGTGAATAGAATGTAAATAAAAGGCAAACCAAATTCAAATATACAAGTGTGAGTTGAAAAAAAACCAAAATCTCCATCACGACACACGGTTGTTGGATTGCGAAATGGTAGGAATAGTGGCGAAACAGGGAAAAATGCTTCACATATTTATAAATAACAGCATAAGCTTCTGAAAATCCCCCCTCACCCTATTGGACATCTCATCTATCGCTCCGTGCCGGAATGTCACCAGATGTTGGACCGTGCGCCCCTAACCTACGCAATGCCATGAGATGATTTTTTTTTTGGAAATTGATTCTCGACAGACGAAGCATAAATAGTTACACACTTTGAAAATTCATCAACTGAAACCACCGATCGTATCCGACACCACAAGACACATTTGTTTCCAATTATGTTGTCTTCACATTGTTCCCGTGCCGAAATGGTTCCAAAACTGAGCTCACCGCTGCGTTAAGCCTGATTTTGTTATGGGCGCGCATGATTTAAATCAAACAATCGCTTGAAAACCTTCACGCACTACACGCAGGGTGAATGAACGTTTGTATGTTGCCTGTGTGCTACCCAGTCAGCATGAACACCCGCCAGTTGGCGGAATGGCCACTAATGAACAACACAAAAATGACACAAAACTCATTCTGTTTGACGAGCGACACCAGCGAGCCTGAAACCAAAATAAAGCAAACGCCATCGATAACACACATGACGTTCCACCCGGTGGGGGCTTAACTCATCTTTGCTGTACCGGTCTTGTCAAGCGCCTCTTTTTTTTTTTGGTCGGTTAAGCTTAAGCCAAAACGGTGGGACCTCCTGTGCCACATGTGCGCTAGACACTTGGTTAATAGTTTTTCACTTCCCTTTTGCGCTCAGTTGGGCGGCAAAGCACCACAAAATGGGTGTGCGTGTATTCTTCTCCTTTTTTTTGTCTACGATTCGTTTATGTTTATGAGGCCAATGTAACCACAATCTCAGGGAGGTGAGGGAAGGGGGAGAAAACTGCTACCTCCCTGTTCGCAACCAGTGTGTGGCTCCCAAACCGACGGCATGATCATGGCAACAGGCAGTGCAAAAACAAGTGTTAGACAAGACTGCCATGCCTACAAAGACATTAAAAAACAGTGCTATAGTCTTAACAGCAACAACAAAAAGGCAATAAGCAAACATGCCAAAAAATATAAAAACGTACTTCAAAACAAAAACCCAAAAAAAAAAGAAAAACAGGAAAGAAAAAAGTGATCCACAAACAAATGTAACCGCATGTTGGCGGTCGAATGCGATGCGTGCCTTGTTCACAATGGGCCACTGCTGAGATGGCAATGTTAACAGTTTCTTCCCGCGTTGGCACAAAACAAACCCCTTTCAAAACTGGCCAAAAGATGCCAGGATAAATAGTGCTGAAATTGCACATGCAGCCATACATGTTCCATTGGAAGCGGGATTGTTTTTTATCATCGGGCATAGTATCCACCCACCACCACCATAATTGAGGGTAAATGTTTGTTGTGGTCGCCAACCGTTGTTTTGCTTTAGTTCTCGTTTTGTTTTTATTTAAAATTTTTGAATGTGATGAAAATGATAACTTTTTTTTTTTGTTCAATTTATTTGTTTCTACCTGATTTGTGCCCACATTGTTTTCCGCGTTATTGCACACAAAACAAATTATAAGATAATAATGCCATGACCTTTCGATACATCAATTAAGCAATGAAAGGGTAACGAAGAAGTTAATGGGGTTATCAAAGTAGGCATAATTTCAACAGGTCAGTAATATGGACCTGTTAAATTTAATTTAATTTAAACTTGAACTTAATCTAAGCTATTTTTCGCATTTTTCAGCAGCACTAACCTGTACGAGTTTAATATTTTTTTTTGCTTTTTGTTTGATGTTCTTCGTCTGTTTGATGCACCGATAAGCACAACCACTTTCACTCACACTTCCAAACCCGGTGGCTTTTCACGGTGCTTAACTTCCCGTACAATCTGTTACACCACGCACTGGGCAGCTGGGCGAAGATTTAACGCACAACAGCACGCGAGCAGCGATGTTCTGCCTTCGGGAACACAAAGTGTTGCAACCACTGCACTATTATTTGTTTTCTCCACTCCCTATCAGCCTCCTTCGATTGATTGCTGTAGCTGCGTTTGTTTCGTCTTCTCGCAAGCACGTGGTTTTTTGGTTGCAATTTTAACCCCCGTCCAGTAGGCCGCGCTTCAGAATGTAAAGGCTGCTCCTGGTTTACCACGTCACTGATCGAGGCGACACGTTCACACGTCGATAGTCGATAGTACACTAGTTGTCGGGCACTTTGTCCGGTACGCGTTCTGTACGCGAGCACGCAACGTGTAGCGCACACACGCGAAACGCCCGGCGATCAAGCAAAGTTCATCAAATCCAACACGCATGAAGAATGGAATCAAAATTTTACACAAAAGTAAAGCGATAAAAAAAAACAAACGATATCCAAATGCAAACTACAACAACCCTGCGCCAAAAAAAAAAAACAGCACCACTTGTATGTACACTCGAAGAAAACGAAACGAAGACCCAGCGTAATAAGCGAAGACAATGTTCGCTGTCGCGCGATTTTTCCGCTTCGAACAGGCGTATATAATATCTTCCCTTGTTTTTTTCTTCTTTACTTTAACGAACGCGTGCAACCGTCGAATATGGACGCTCTCGTGGCGCGCGAGATTAACACACGAACGGTCGAGGAAAAACTGTGCGATTACTGCCAGGGTAGCGCGCTAAAAGAATCAACAGTGCCGACTGCCGCTTCTGCCGGCCCTGCTGCACTCGCCGCACAACAACCGCAACCCTCCCTCCCCCCCCCCCCCCCACCTCCCTTCCTGCCCACTGCAACCTTCCCACGTTTGCATCCCATTCGTCTGTTTCCGTACCGCGCGTTGGCGTGCGCTCTCACTCTCTGGCTTCAGGCGGTGCGTCTGTCCTGTAAGCTGTGGCTCCCGAGTCAGTTGCTGAGATCTTCCTTCCCGATCGCACAGGCTCGCGAGCACTCGCTCGCCATTTACTTCCCTTTTTGTTGTTGTTGTTGTTGCTGGTGCTAAACTCACCCCACAAAGCAACCCCCCGTTTCCCCCCACACAGGGATGCAGGTGTGTGGGAATGCACTCTCGCAAAAAAATGGGGGGGAAGGTAGGGATGAGTTTATGGCCTGGCTGGCTGTGAGTGTCCCCGAAGTCAAAACCCGAGCTAGTAAACCGAAGTAAATGCGTGTGCAAAAACGATTCAGCTGCTACAGTGGATGAAATTCGTGTAGAACTGCTGGAACAGATGTGACTTGAAGACGGGACCAAGTGTTTTAAAGTGCCTGTTTCGATGAATTGTTTTCTGGTTCAGTTGAAAACCTTTGTGGACAGTGTTTTGTGCGCTGTACATGAAGAAATATAGATTTTGAGCATGGAGGTGTCCTAATATGTGAAAAAATATTAAGTAGTGTACAGTATTACTTTTATTTACTCATGCTCAGCACAAGTAACAAGCGCCTTTGTCTTAAAATATGCGTAAATAGTAGTTGTTATTAATAAAAACTATTCCGAATGGTGTCAATTATCTTTAAGAATGATTTTAACAATTTAAGATAACAGTGTATCTATTTTAACTAAAGCCTTTTTAACATATTATAAAGTATAAAATAAGATTTATGGGGCGGCCCGGTGGCATGATGGTAACGGCGCCGGTCTTCACACGAACGGACTGGACCAAAATCCCATCCGGGCCAATCCCCCGTAGCAAGGACTGACTATCCGGCTACGTGGTAAAATAAGTCGATACGGCCAGGCCGTTCTAACGAAAAAAAAACTTAAGATTTATCTACAATAAATTATTCAAAGTTCTAATAGTCTGTCATACGTAAATTACCTGGAAAAAATATTGTGTAATTTGGAAAATCTCCCACGAATAGACCGGGTATTACAAAATTACCAACTATATTTAGCTGGACATGAAGCTAATTAGTGGTAATTAGTAAGTAGAAAAATAATTTGAGCCTAAGTAAAGCCTTTTTTCAAAAAGGCTTCCAAAAGAAAATCTCGTTCAACCGTTGTATAATTTGTGAGATTCTTCAATTTGTTATGCTGTTTTGTAAACCTTTCTTTCTTTCATTCGCATGCCTAATTGCATGGCCCGCACTGCAGCACTCATCAGCTGACCGCACGTTGCGCGTCGCACCATTTGAGTGACCACCCGAAGCGGTCAAACCAAACGTCACTCAGTTAGACGAAGTTGCATACTATCACTCACACGAAACCGTCGGCAGGATCGTGTGGATGCTGCAAGCGCGAGAGCGCCAAAATGGTCGTCCAGCTTCCGCCAGGAATACGGTGCGTGGATCGATCAGCGTGTCCGCTGGTATCAGATTACTTGATTAGTTTTTCGTACGGTACGATGCACGCGGCAACGGTTTGAATGGGTGGGAAATGGATGGGATTGATTTTGTAATATTGCATTTTTGTACGGAATTTCCTTCAGCCATATGTTTTTTTGTAATAGTTATATTTGTATCTACATTTTTTATACAACAATTTAATATCTATATTTTTTAAACAACTGAAAATAATCATTTTGTTCGTAATAATAGACATATCATTCTATATTCAGTAATAATAGCATAACATATGATTAGATTGGTATAAAAGTTTCTGAAAACGAGATTTTTATGAATTTTGACCACCGTATGATATCCAAGATTCTGTTCGGAATGCCTAAAAGCGATTCTTCTAGTTTTTCTCAACCGTAACTTCCATAACCGCATGAGCCATTTGGGCTCATTCTAACCTCCTACAGGGTGAATTTTGTTCCTTACCGTCCTACCGCCCTTCCAAAAACTCCGTCGCCCACGAGACGATTGGGAGCGTAGTTAAACGCTTAGCATTAGTTCATAGGCAAACAGGTTACGAACAAGGTTAAGCACCTACAAGTGGGGAGAGGTGTCCGTACGATAACGCTTGGGCAGTGTTAACGATCGTTAGCAAGTCTTCGCCAGCCAAACCTGTTTCCAGCCGCGGTAAAGCGCACCCGAATTCGACGCCAACCAGCATATGTGTGTGGCATCTTCAGGGTGGACTATGCGATTCGGTGACCATGCTCACTCGAACAGTGTGTCCCATTGTGAGGCTGAACGGGTGCCATTGGCAGAGGGGTTGAAACCTGGTAAGGCAGCGAGTTAACGCTTTTGGAGGTGTGAATAATTTAAAGAAAAAATGAAAGAAGCAAAAATGCTCACAAAATCAAGTTTATTTTTATTTTTGGCGCAGGAATACTAGACGAACCATGAACTGTTTTGCACGGCAAAGCAGTTTAGGTTTATTTGTAGGCTGGTGTTAAAAAGCAAGTGGGTGGAGGAATTTCTAATGGCTGCGAGAGCAATTTGATGCAAATAGGAAAGCAAATAAACCATAGTAAATATAATGAACAGTGAAAAACTGTCACAATAGCTCTTAAAACTAAAAGTTTCTTAGGTCCTACAGGTAGTCTGTTTTTGAAGATCTGTTTTTCTTCCCTTCATGATCTCGTTCTACATTTTACTGTTGTTCTTCCTATTTTTTTCACAGTGACATTGAGTATTAACAGCCAAATGTTGTTCAAAAGTAGTGTACCATGAAAAATGCTTTTCGCAAGATAAAATACTTGTTGTGTAGAGCAAACGAGTAACATATGATCATATTATGGATTTAAACTTGAAAATTGGGTTAGTGAAGTACAAATAATTTAGAATTAAATTTGAATATGGTCCAATTAACACGCAGAACCCTAAGTTACACATGAAAAGAATTACAGTTAGTCCTGCAGCTAATGCCATAACTTAACCAATAATAAATAATTAATCCTGCTTTATCCGAACAGAACAACATCGACAGCCATTGTTACTTTGAAACTTTTCTCTCTGCAATACATGCTCCACACTAGAAGTGTACAGTGTGTAACGCACTCGCATAAACGTGAGTGCCCACCACTCTCTAGCATTCCCGAATGTAGCACGAGCTCTATGCTTCGGGTCGAATGCAACGCAACAGCAAAATGCACTCACGAAGTGCATTTGATTGGAGAAAAAGTGCATCGCACGCAACGCAACGTAACGATTTTCCATCGATTGAAAACGCGTTGCGTGACGTTTTCCTTCGCCACACACGATCACGATCCATGTGATGTTTCAGCTACAAGCGTTCTAATACTGGTTGGATTGAGCTTTGTTAAAAAAACATAATTAATAAAGGTTTTAATAAATTTTTATTCATAATTTTATGTAAGTAAATATACAGACAGTACCGCCAGGCAGGCCGCCAGTAAAATACGGTAGAATAAAATTGAAGATGGATTTTTTTCTGCAGCTTTCTTATCCTGTTCTGGGCGATGCTGCGTATTAAAACAAATACAAAATAAAACTGAAAAAAATAATCAAAGCATATAGAGCTTGCATACTCTAATACTGTACCAGCTCAACGAAGCAGGGATTCAAATTGCTCTACACAAAACGAGACATGGTATAAGCAAAATATACCATAAAATAATAATAATAAAAATAGAAAATAGTAATATTTTATGGGTTGGGGGGCTATTCAACTTCTCTATCCTTCTCTGCTTTGCTATCTATCCGTTATGTGGAAGAAAATATGCAAAGGCTTCCTTTCTTTGCATATTTTATTGTCTGCTTGTCAACCAATTATGCGACCTCACGCTGCTTTACAACAGCTTAAAACGGTACTGTACCGATTTGCTGGTTATGGTGCAGAATAAATATGTGTAAATGCAACTACTGCTAGCTTAGAAAAAAATTGCAACAAAGATAATCAAGATCACTTATCACCTTCATCAATTTGCATGTTTAAGAAAGCAAAAGAAATTATAAGAATTGAACAACGACTTAATGTTAATTATTGAAAATCAAACGTGGGTAAACGAATTAAAAGTATACTGAAATGTACGTGGAGTTTGTTTTAATGACTTTAAATTTTCAATAATATTGTGTTATGGAGACTAGCACAAAGAGACTTTTTTAAATCACCGATTATAATTAGTTGAATAGTTACTACTATTTAAATTTAATTATTAATTTATTTAAATGCACTAAGATCCCTCACCTCATCTATCTAATGGAAGAAAATTGAATTGAATAATTGAATTGTGTTTTTTAGTATTTATTTTAGGTTGATTTTTGTTAAAAATGTTAGCTTATGTTACAACGTTGCCCTAGGTCGCCCCCGGATATCCGACACATCAAGAGTGATCGTCTTTCTGATCGTCTGATCGTCTGAAGAACTGTAAACATTCCGGAATGACGAGCCCTTGCGGCTTGGTTTGTCCCTAGACTTGAAATTGTCATATTGGCTGTTTTCATACGCAGACATCCTCCATCGTCTCATACCACTTTCCAAACTAAACACGAAAAGAGTACGTCATAGAACATCCGTTTCTGATGCGACGGTGGTCCACCATTCCCCTGCTGTGCGACTGAACTTGAATGTGTGTTTGACCTGTGAAGCAGTCGGAAAGAGATCCTCCACTCGGAGGCTAGTGCGCTGAAAATGCACCGCCATACGACCGTCATGATGGGCCCTCCCGTTACAAGGGGGCCTGTCCGGTACGACAATACCTGCACGGATCGTCTCGGCCGATCGAGACATGACGCATGCGTTTCGCACGGTTGAAAAAGTGCTGAAGCTTTCGCTTCCGATCTTGTGCTCGGTCGGAACCGTACAGGATGGGATGTTTTGTGAGCATGCGAGCGCTGCTATGTTTACGATGTGTGGTCGTTGTTGATTTTCGAGACCTCACGACTCGCGGCTCGACACCATCGGGGCTGCGGCCGCGGGCGCGGGCCAGAACGATGCTATCTTTTATTTAGTCTGCTAGAATCAACAAATCCCGCACCGTAGACACGGTGTGGAATGTTGTGTAAGGGCATGGTCTTTTTTTTCGCGCGTATCCCGCACAATCGTACGATCCGAACCGTCCTGACGGCTGGCGGACGCTCTCAAGCGCAAGATGACGCTGATAAAAGTGATCGCACAGTAACAACACGACGGTGGCTGGAGTAAAGCGGACGGTGGGCAAAGGGAGTATGGTAAAGTGGTCACATTATGCACAGGGCGATGTTGACCGGGTCTGGACGGATGGGGCAGACCCAGATTTTGCAGTTCAATGTGCTGACGTTCGTTGCCACCGAATGTGCACCGAACAGCACATTTCAGGATGATTTTTGTAGGGATTTGCTGGAGCAGGTTTAATGTAAATCGCGCTTAAATTTTTACGACCGTGTAAAACGTGAGAATGGCGCATTTTTTCGATTCTTTGCTATATTCTGACTGATATCTTTAGAAACTTATCTATTCACTATGCTCATTTAGAAGTTTCAATAATCGGAAAGATTCAAAGTTGGCTATCAAGTTTGCTCAAGAACAATACTCAACATAAACATGTTCTATGTTGCAGAGCACATTACCGTTCAGTTTTTGTATCTATATTTATCTAGAAAAAAAAGCAATTGATTTAATTTTTTATCATCTTACCTAAACTTGGCTTTTCGCAAGTGTCAATTACTTGTTTAAACAACTTTCATAATTTCAATTTTTGTTGTTGTTTGAAATGGACGCAGTAATGGGGCGGCCCGGTGGCATGATGGTAGCGGCGCCGGTCTTCACACGAACGGACCGGACCAAAATCCCATCCGGGCCAATCCCCCGTAGCAAGGACTGACTATCCGGCTGCGTGGTAAAATAAGTCGATACTGCCAGGCCGTTCTAACGAAAACAAAATGGACGCAGTAAATTAATCTCTAGAAAAGGTTTAAATTTAGCTAAAAGCTTTCAAAAAAATGTACTCATTTACTTACTATATACTAAACTTCCTTCCATTATGTGCTAATTCATTTAAATTTACTAGTCAAACCGATGTTTTATCTACTCATTTATTTAAGTGTTCATGGATTAATTTACAATAACATACATATCTCATTCTTCACAAACAACACAACTAGCAATACATTATGGCAAAACTGCTTGGGCATTGTATGCAGACGACTATCAATTGGCTTCTGGAGCGGAAAGTGCATCACATTAGTCATCGAAAAACTAACATTCCTTAGCGGCACACAACAACCACACACACAAAAAGGACGGCCGCAAAGCACCACGACCGCAAACCGAACACAAAACAACTGAAAACATTTGCGCGGAAATTGCGACGACAATAAACGGCCGCTTTTCACGTTAACAGTCTTATCGAGCCAAACAACGCGACGCACCTAATTGCAAGCGATAAATTGTCTAAGAGCAAAACCCGGAGTGCATAAGATATGGCGACGTTCGGGATGCACGGCGCACGGGATGCGGTCACGGTTTCTTTGCCTGCCCGGCTGGAACTTCAGACCCCAAAAAAGGAGAATACTTTCAGCTGCTGGAGCATCGTTCGTGTGTGTCCCCGCTCGGAAGATGTTGCTTTCGGATCGTGAAGTTTGGAATAGTTTCTATGCTTTGGTTAGTGCGCACATTGTAGAATGCATTTACGTGCCCGTCTTTCGATTTATATTGTCCCTGTCCAAATGGTAGCTTTTCATTTGGGTTTGTTTTTCTTTTGTTTTTCGTTTGATACATTCAGCGCTTCCTTGCCGGAAATGCATCAGCGCACCGTTTGCGGAATCTTTGTATCGTACATACCCATTTGGCAGAGCGTTCTACCCAGCACCAGAACGCGACGCACGGTAAGCGAAAGTGATGAAACATTTTTTTGTCTGCCGCGAGAAATGTTTAATTTGTTTTAATTTAAAACTGCACTCTCATCGAAAGCAACAACAAACTGTGCTGTGGGACACTTGCCTTTTGCACTAGTGAAATGAACGATCCAACGAGTGGTGGAGGGGATAGGAAAGGGGGTTGGGGGGGGGGGGGGGGGGGGGTGTTTCTCGCCTCGGCTCAACCAGTACTCCCGAGAGGATTAAACAAAAATGGTCCAATTAAGACGTACCGGGCTTTGAAGTAATCATTAATTTTAATCAACTGTTCAATATCAACTAAAAGCCGAACAGATGTGGGCCCCGCTCGCCTTGGATCGTTAAACGATCAGGTGGAGAAATTAAACGAGCACTTAGTGCGAAAGATAGTGTAACATTGGTAATCCTGGTGCTAATGGCATTTGGCATGAGGTTAACAGAACTGATCTTAGCACAAGTGTTGGATATTATGCGTTAAAGCATGATACATTTGATAGCGAGCAGATGTATGTTTGGTGTAAAGAAATAGCTAAATAGTAGATTATAGATGAATTATCTTAAAAGATAATTATATTAAATAAATCCAGGTTTTGTTCTCCAGGTATCTTAAAGATACAGGGTTTTTGATATGAAATAGTAAAGCAGGGGTTCTAGGGTTCCCTTCAAGTCGAGGTAAAATATGTAGAGGGTAGATGAAGATTCTCTTGAGCTTTTGCTAGCTCAAATTTATTATGAGCAAAGCTTTATGAACACTTAATGGAAAAACGCCTAAATTAAGACATTTTTAAATTATTAAGAATTAAATTCAGTTTCAAACGAGTTTCAGAAAGTTGACAGCACGTCCAAACAACACGATCATATTGAACATATTCAAGATCAACTTGAATAAGATCTTGAAATGCCTCCAACTGTGCCAATGGAAGTAAATATTAACTAATGTAACTAATCTTGATTTTCATTCAATAATAAAAAAAAACTTTTATTTCAAGTTTGAATGAGTGGCCACGCATTACTCGCAGCGGGTACAATAAAACAAAATTAACTAAAATGTTGCACGACCGTATGCGTCTCACACGACCATCCCGTAGCTAATTAAGGCCCGGGAAAGCAAGTGTATCGAAACACCCCACGAAAGGACACACTATGGTTGGTGAGCGTTGGCGCACACGCGGCCTATAAGTGCTATAAATGGAAAGCACCAACCCAAGGTACGTGACAGTAATTATCAGGCCGGTGCGATCGGTCTGGGCGAAGTAATTAATTAAAAGTAGATATGATAATGTGGGTTTTCACCTTCCCTTTTCTGGAGTTGATAAGCGCACGGCACATGGTTCGACTGGGTGCCGATTGGAATCCGGTCGGCAGAGTGTGTCGTATGTACAGGGATGAAGTGCAGTGATTATTACCGGAGAAGATGAAACAAACCAGCCGGATCAATCACAAAGCTAACGTAGAAGTGCGGCCGCTGGTAGGCGAACGGGGGAAGGAACGGAACAGTAGGCTTCCACGGACTAAACAGCTAAGTGCAACCGATCTGGACAAAAGTGGATTAAAGTAATCGAGCGGTCTGGGCACGATCGTGCACGGAATGCATAACTGCCATGTCTGTCGCACTGTTTGCCGGTGCCTTCTATAGCGTCTGGCACGGCTTCATTTCCCGTCCCGAGCTGCACACGTTTGCCTTGCCATGATGAAAAGTTTATCTAGCGGTACCTTTCTGCGATGCGTTTGCGGCAATTTTGCGAATTTTAATCTATCGCTTCTAAGCTTCCAGCCGCACGCCCGCCACCGTCGATCATCGACCGGCTGCCGGCTAGCAATGTTAATCGAAGCGACGGGCTGGCAATTTTTAAGACATGATACGCGATTAATGATTATTATAACCGTCGCTTACCGGCCATGGTTGACGCGATTAGGGATAAGCCGTTTCGCTTCTCCAAAGTCCGACCCGATCCGGCTGACGGATGATGGCATTTTTTTTTTCGCCATCTAAGTGCCGGGAAACTAGTTTTCGTGATCGCAAATGGCACGTTTTAATTGCAAACGTATCAATATCATTTCTTCACCCGGCAGGTATGTTGCACCTGGGCATACGGCCGGCCGGGACACTCATTATGGTGTTCGCAAACATTTATTGCTCAAATCAAAAGCTGCGCGATTAATATTAATTTTTGTGACGAAACGGCACTGCAATGCAAATGTGAATTAACTAGTCTATAATTTAATACAATTAACAAAGGGCCATCGAATCGATGGTTTGAAACGATCTGTACACTGAGCGTACTACATCGGAACCGTTTAAAATTTAAATTCTAGGTTAGTTATTAAGGTCAATCTGAAATATTTAATGTTTTCCAGTATTGTTTTGATGTTAGAATATGTTTGTGTACATCTACAACATAATCTTCGAATAAACTGTTCAATAACAAATACAGGGATTTTTCGAGTTCAAGTGGCAAAGTTGAAGTCAATTCTTTTCAAGTTTTGGAAAGATTTGGAACGTCCGTTGTGTACTGTTCTTCTACATTGCGTGAGTTCAGAACTTCTTGATTACAGGGTTTTCCATGGGTAAGATGAGAACAATTTATGCAGAATCAGTTTGGACAAACTTTCAAAAGGTGATCAGGATTCCAGATCTATCTCGATGAATTCCAGCTCAACTTGAAAGGAATCTGGACAAAGTTCCACTTTCCACTCCAATTGCATATGAAAAGAGTCAAGATCTCGCGTCATATGAAGATGGTTGGTGTGATGTAGCTGACATTAGAAGTAATACTTTAAAATCTCGTCACGACCTTTTCAAAGAGTTGGTTTACAATGCATAAATGTTTCGAATAATTAAAATTGCTTAACTACTTACCTTAACATAAAGATGTCATGATATTTCGAAAGGTTTTAAGTGATAACCGATTCCCTCTATCCTCTCTCTGGTATTAATGGGAGGTTCGTTTTAGAAGGTAAATTTTATACAAACGCACGATCTGCCCAATAGATAATGAAATTTCGTGCGAATGAGTCGTTGGATGGATAGTTTATTATCTCACCGAGTCGATAGTTATGTATTGCTAATTTTGGTTGGCATCGATGCCCACTCGCCCTGCATGAGAGCTGAGGCAGCTTGTGGGAAAACCGATAAAGCCACACATCCGACAAAGAACCAAACCTCGAACAGGAAACCATCAATTGCCCAGCACGATGATGAGTAATTGTGCCCGAAGTCTCTGCACTGGAGGCCACCCTTCAAAAAAAAAAACAACTTCCACCCAATCCAACCCCTCCAACAAACGCGTCCCTTTTCCCTCTTGTTTAATCCCATCGGTAGCCATATTTGGCAACACGTGGCCAGTACGAGCCATTTCCGATTCAGCGAGAAAGAACGGCGTTCACCTGCTTTCCCTTTTCTGTCCAATTGTGAGCCCGGGTATCACGTCCGGTTGTTTTTTTTTTTTGTGAGTGTGTTGGTTCCCTTCTCCACCAATAGATAGGAATGGAAGAACCAGAAATGAGCTCAACATACGCCGAGAGGGTCAAACCGACCGGTTTATTTTCGTAATTTCTGTGTCTCTGCACTTGTTGCCCACTTCACATCACTCCCGGGGCGGTTGGTGGGGTTGAGAATTTCATTGATTAAAATTGTCTCCCGTTTCGCCTTACGGGATCTGATCCGTGGTGGAAGGTTCGAGCGAAGAGCGCTGAGGACATTCGAGTGACAAAAAGGCGTCCCGTCTGCGTTCGGTTGCGTGCCGAAGTCGGTTGGACAGCAGGCTTCTCCTCCTGCTCCATTGCGTTCTTGCGACTGTGTCTGTACCGGAACGGTCCGGTCTTGTCGTCTATCACCTCACGTCCTTGTTTCGCTTTCGTTTCCCTCGTGTCCCGAATATTGAAGGATGCACATCATGCAACCAATGGATGGCGTACGGTGTGTGTGTGTTTGCACCGGGAAGGGAACCTGTTTATGGTTGGCAGCGGTGACATGGAGCACCTCCGGAGGAAGTCAAAAAGGGGAGAAAAATTTCATGATCAAGATCACGGACATGCCATGTCGTTTTATCGTTGTCCTGAGCACATGTTTGCTCGCTCGCTTCGGAGGACGCTGCGCAAGAGCGGTTTTCCGGTTCTGTTTTTGTTTTATTACTTCATACTGCGTGCGCACTGAGCTACGACAGGGTGTACGAGATTTATTTTGTCTTTTGTGTTAAGCTAACTTATGCTATTCTGTTATTCTGCTTCAAAATATCCCAAAAATGATCTTGAAGCCATTGTATGAATGATTAAATATAACCTTTATCAATGAAAAACATTGCAAGCTTGTCGAATCCATGTAACAAAGTAAAATTCATTTCTGAATTCATTGCAAGTTCAAAACGAATATTTTTCAATCTGAAAATCTGTGAGTATCGAAGCATTATTCACACAGAATTGATGTGAAGTAATTAAGTGTACTAACTGTAATTGTAATAATGTGTAATTTCACACGCATATTCTACATATTCCAGTTCAACTCAAAGACAATCCAAAAACGGTTTTAATTTTTCGGTTCCAATTTTCAGGCCGTTTTTATTCGACGAAGTTCGACATTTTACCGGATTCGGTCAAAATGGAACCATAACGAGCCGAACTAGCTCTGGAATAATTCACGTTTTCTGGAACTTGAAAACCCCAGCATGTTGTGTTGCCCGGGTACGTTCGCAATAAGGAGTACAATATTCTGGTACTTATGGAGAAGGGCTGGTTGAGTGGAAGACTTGTTCCCGGCGTGGGATCGATTGAAAGCGACTGTATTCACAGTCGAAAAACGGAAGGTATCGTGGCCACTTCGTTCCTTTGCACAATTAGCCAAAAGGTCGAGCAATATACGATCAACATGGATATAAGCCCCGGTCTAAGTCCGCGTTGTCGGAGAACCGATCCGATCAAACAGATTTTCGCATGATCATGATTCTCAGTGAACGCGATGGTCGTAATGGACAACAGATTGAGCAATTATCGATCGAACCAAAACAGCGGCTGCTTTGATCAAATACAACAACCATGGAACTGAAGCATACGCCTACTAAATTTATTTTCCTCTATCACCAAAGTTCTGGCTAAATACCGCAGAACTGGCATGGGAAGTTGTTGGCTTATTGCTGTGAAGTATTATAATTTTTTATTAAAAAAAGTAAAGTTTAGTTTAATAAAATAAAATATTTAAAAAAAATCGCTTTTTACTGCATCCATAAGTACGCTCAACCACCCTGTGGGACGCCCTGTCGTTACCATTACAATACACTGCATCCTTGCATTATTTTCAAGTGCAAGTGTGCAGCTGAACCAGAAAACACTGCTGGACCGCATTTTTTGTTGTTGTTGTTTTTTTTTCGCTGCTCAACAACCTCCCCCTTCCCCAGCCAGTGTTTTGAAAATGGTCGAAAAAATGCCAGAACCAAGTGTGCATCCTACCCGTCCCGAGCCTAATTACACGTTCCCGAAAGGAAAGTGTTTCGGTGGTGCCCGGTGTCGGTGACGTTTTCGCACAAAAGTAAGAACCTTCAGAACCTTCGGCCCAGTGCGGAAGCATGGAATGAATGGATGGTTTGTGTGTGTGTGTGTGTGTGTGTGCTTGTATTTTTTTTTTCACTAGCGAGATGTTGTTACCTTTCCCTGCCACACTAGTGGCTTGCGCAACCACACACAGACACAGCATGCATGACAGACCCATCCCAGAAGCTTCTGCCGAAATGGATAATTACGCAAATGCGTGTACACGTGCAATGCGGTCTCGCGTCAACTTGGAACTCCCGGGGGTAGTTAAATTGGGGGAGAGCAAGGGAGGGGGCCGTGGTAGTTGAAACTTTTCTTCCGGGTAACTTTTTGTTTTGACCCCTTTTCACCGTTGTTGTTTTTCGCAGCGCTTGGTCAATTGTGGGCACCGCCCTCCCTGGTGCGTTCTCTCCCTCACGCAGCTCAGTTGCAGCGCACGCAATCTGTGGTAAAAGTGCATTGAGCCCTTGTCGTTCCGTTCATGGTTGTACCTGCCCATTACTGGCAAGATGCACGGTGCAGTCGGGATAAGAGGATGCCAAAAATTGCATTCGAAAACAGCAAACTACAAATAACCAGCACAAAAAATAAAGAACGACAGCAACTGCAACAAACGTTGACTAACGCGATCCACCGAGACGGATGCATTACCCTTCTTGCGATGCAATTGCGCAAAAAGGTAATTTGAATTTTTAATACAATTACCCTGTCCACCAACCGCCACGTACATCCACCGTCGACAGTACCCGTCCCCGGTCCCGCTGTTGCCACCGCATTGGCCGGAAAGTTACACCGTTACCACCTTGCCCATGCCGGACACCTCGGACAGCCCTTGTCAGCAACGGTCCGTTGCCTGCCAGCCAGCCACAACACACACACACACACACACAAAATATGCCGGAGCATTTCTCGAAGCTCAACTGGTGGTGCAACAGGACAACGATCGACGGCGGCAACGACAACGACGACGAGATAATATCCGAAAAATTTGCCTGCAGCTGACAGTTTGCTGTGGTCGCAAACCGTGGCCATGGACCGAGGTCGTTTCCGCTCCCACGTCCCACGGGGACGGGCGGCGAGATCGGGCGAGATCCCCAAACTGTGCCGATCCAGCCAACGCGTACGAACGTTGCTGCAGGGCGCTGCAAGTATGCGCCGGGCAGAAGGGTCCGGTAGGCGCCCCCCGGGAGGGAAGGAAAGACCGGGTAACTGTAGCAGACACGAGAAGAAGCTGCCCCCAAGGAGGGAATCGAGCGGACGGGTGGGACACAGGGTATCTTATGTCCGATGGAACGGTTGCGATAAAGTCATACCACGGTCTGCGTCGTGTGTAGCATGAGCACACCACGGTACTTGCTCAACAGATGGTTGCACATTTTTGTGATAATAATTCTGCTGCACTTGGAACTTTCAAGGTCTTGTTAGTTTTGGGCCCTTGAGTAGTGTGGGTCGAATAGTATTAGTTTAGGAACGCATGTGCCACCATTTTGTGAATTTGGTACGACCACTTTGGGGAGGAAAAAGGAGAGAAAGGTAAGTTAGTATCGAAACTGAATTATCCCGGTCACGGCACCAGCCAGATCTTCTGTTGAGTGAGCATTTTTCTTTTATGACAATATAAAAATCATTTAACACGATTAATTAGAGTGCTATATTCCAATTTTAGTTAAATAAATATTAGCAGATTGTTAATCATCACTGACAAGGCTATAGTATCCTGGTCATGGCACCAGGTCGGTTTGAAGGATTTTATTATTTTAAATCAACTGTTTAGTGTGTCTTGAACTACTGTAATTAACAGTAAAAGCTTTTATTTCGCTACGGACATATCATATCTAAAATTCGCCCTACAGCTTTACTACTCTCATTCTGACATCCATAATTCATCGCACCAAATGATGAATGGATGTGGAACTCCCAAAGCACATTTTCATGTGTCCGGTACGGGCATTGGAGTTCCTTCCAGCAGAGCTTTCTATTTCCTGCTGCTCATTGCTCGTTCTATCTGCGCTTTCGTCGCGATTTCGACATCATTTGAACACAACCAGCATGAGTACAGCACATGGTAAACCAACCTGCCAACGGAAAGCTGGATTTGCGCATATTCGTTTAGTTGGTTGATTTTTAATTCGGCCACTGTCGCGTGTGTTGTACCCCTGTTGGCCATGCCCTTTGTTCGCACTTTGTGTTCATTTTTTAATGTAGCTTTAACTTTCGAACCGTGTGCTTGTATGTTTGTACGTTTTTTTTTTTTTATTTGGAAACTTGTTCTTCCTCATGCTTTCCATTCATAGCCACTCGCAACGACATCCACCAGCTCGTTGGTTTGGTTCATAAGCGATGCTTTTCTTTAACGTTTGTCTTACGTCTGGCAGGGCTTTGCTACAGTACGCATACCGTGCCCGTCAGTTACGGACAGTTGGGCTCGTCTGTTATAATGTTTATTATTTTTCGGTGATATTTGATGGTCACATTTAGTGGACGCCACAGGCAACGCGGCTGGAAGTGCAATTGCACGGCAGGGCAGGGTGTGTAACAGTTCTACAGCATATGCTTGTTGCCGTTTTTAGCTTCCTTTTCCTTTGCCAAATTCTACCTTTTACAGGCGTTGGTATACAGGTACGGCACTTGCTTTGGGGGCACAGTCCGTTCTGTGAATGTGCGTATTTTTTGAGGTGAGGGGCAATGGTTTTTGTTATATTTCGCACCCCAAAAAAAAAAAACTCACACATTTCTTCCACGGCAATGAAAGTCGTGCTCTCATTTTTGGGTACCTATTTTATGAATATTGCATGACTGGCCTCCTTTCGTTGCACCGCCGATTGGTGAGGTTGGCAGTACGCAAAACGGTCAATTGCCGTAGGTACACACCGTGTCATGATAGTGATCGGAGCTGTGGCTAAAATGCGCCGGAATATTTTGCTGTTCGCCTTTTCTGTGTTCGGCATTATGTGTCTGCAGGGTGACGGTTTATTCGACATGCAGCAGGAGCCTGCAATGGTGGTAATGGCCATTATTAAAACAACCTTCAAATGTGCATCCTTGAGACACTTTCGGTTTCAGTGCAAAAGTTATTTCGGGAATTCTACCACCGGTTGGATGATGTTTAAATTTTATATTGTAAGTATGGAGGAATTCTTTACCATTGAAAACCAGCGAGTTTTATAAAATATTCACGGTTGAAGGACGCTTTCAATTAGATCACACAAAGTGTGCAGTTTAGCACACCGCAGATTGTGATCTTAAATTCAATCTAGACTCAGTAGCCAGTAGGGTGGATGTCAGCTGAGTTTAACAGGGACATGGTGGCCATCCACGTTTAGAAACTAGGAAATGTCTCCTAAAGTATGTAGATTATATCTTGGCACATGTAATACACAGTTTTATGCAACACAAACAGACCGTATCGTAGGTTTAATTGACATAAAAGAGTATTCTCCTCGGAATAGTACACGCAGAGGTTATGAAGCCGACCGTTTGGGTCCCATTTCCACACTACTACATGTTAAGGTCACACATAACATCTACATTTGGCTATTTAGCTCAGACAAATTTACATAAATCGAGTGCCCAATTCCAAGAAATTCCTTCCCGGTCGTTATGCTGGATCGGCATCGGCAGAAATTACACACGGCTCTCGGGATGAAGGGAAGAAAAAACAACACCGTGAAGTTGTTTGACCACCTCGTCCATTGGTGTGATCCGGAACGTTTAGCGTTTGACGCCGCACTAGATCATAAATCTAGTGCCTCCAGCGGCAGGGGATTTAAACGGTTCCACCTAAAACCCAAACCCATCGACCGTAACGATCACCCCAGTCCGGAGCCATCATTACCGTAATCGTAACAAACTGCAGTTTGCAGCATAGAGTGCACGAGTCATCATCATCATCATCATCAGCAGGTGGTTCGCAGAACTAGCATGTTTCGCTTCTCGCTAACTGTCTCGGCGTTATCTGCAGCAAACCATCCACCAAAGGGTGGTCAGCGCTAACCTGGAATGGTGCAATGGTTTGCTCGAAATAAAAAAAAAAATAATATATACATATAAAATGCCCTACACCTAGTTTACACCTAGTTTCGCTAGTTTGCTGGGGTTATGGTACCACCGGCACCGGGAGATGAGTTTTTATGATCGCGAAATAGAAAAGCAAAAGAAACGACCGGCGTTCCAGACATAACCGGTGCTTGCGCTAATTTTAGTGCCCGCGCAATGAATCTGCATTTGCATTTTCTTATCGGATAAGCCAAACCAAAGCGCTCTTGGTGTTGCTGCTGTCGGTCGGATGAGTTTCGTTAACCGTACGAATGCCCTTGGCCATGAGACTTGGTGCGCTCTGCCAACCTTCCCGCACTAGCGTACGAAGCTCAGCAAATTGCGTTCCTGTTTCCTGTGCAGCGTATGGAAGAATATTCACGAAACTCCTAATTGATGGGTCATGTATCTTGTGGTATGGTTCGTTGTAAGATTTGTGGAGCAAAAAACAAAAAAAAAAACACCGTACAGACGTCTCGAAACTCGTGTTTACTTTCGGAACACTAGAGGCCCTTTTACCGTGGTGCGCTACACAACCATCTGTTGTGGTGGAGTATTTTTAGCGAAAGGTTCATTGAACCGCCAACGTCTAGAACTTCTCAAAGATGACATTCTTTTAGGCAAATGGACTTTTATTTTTTGACGTCTCGCGGTTGCCTCGAGTTGCCATCTTAAGCCCAAGTGGGGGAAAGTTCACCGGGAGACGAAACGGGATACTTTTGCCGTGGCACGCGCAAGTACTGATGCCTTTTCACTTGTTGCGCTTGATTTGTTTGGCCCTTCGGGCATGCGAGCGGTGGAGTTTGCGAAATGTAATTTGCTTTACAAGAACAGTGCCGGAGATGGTGACAGTTTCATTATGGAGCTATATTTAAGTCAAACAAATCATGCTAGCAACATGCAGGTTATGTTGAATGGAAAACAGATTAGGGTGATTTTTTGTCTGTTTTTGTTTTTATTTAGAATATAAATTGTGTGTTCTTTTAGTATTGAAATTGAAATGAAATTACAAAGCAGTATAAAAGATGCAATAACAGGGACTATTCATATGTAAATTAATATTTAGAATGAAGAAATGTAAAAACAATCAAGGAAAAATGTAAATCAAACAGTCTGGTAATTCAAACAACATAATTAAACAAACCAACAAAATTAAGTTAAATTAAAGAATTTAACAGTACAATTAAGAAAGGTTAAAAGTAATGAAAAACTTACCAAACGATAAACAAAGAGATAATGAAAATATCGGAAAGCTGACAATTGACAATATGAGCAAAAAATTAAAATAACGAACAATTTAAAATAAAATTGAATCAAAACGACTAGATCAATGAGTTTCAATTATATTTGTTCACTCTTTTTTGAAATGTTCATGTACTGTAGTGTTTTTGGTTTTGTTAGCTCTTTTTATATTGATTTATTAACTAATCTATTTATTAACACAGTTTCTATTTTTTCGTTGATTTGAGTGTCGGTTTATTTGTTTATTTGTTTCATTATATTGATAAGTTTTATACTACTTAGTTTTATATTCTATTTTTTGTACGTGAATCAAAATTATATTTGTTTTCCAATACATTAATAATTACATTTGTAAACAACAAAGCTATTTAAGTTGTAATATTAATGTTATCTTCGTTGAAAGAATTTCAGTTCTTTTGCAAAGTAAGCACTTTGTCGTCCTGTTTTACCCTTTCCAAAATTCATTCGATCTCCACTGTCTGGCTGATTTATGATGAACAAGTAGACGTAATTGCCCCAGTATTGAGACGACCACTTGTGGCGTGGCATCTTGTCTGGAACCGAAGAAAGTTACCCACCGCCTGGTACATCCAGTGGATGGAACAGGGAAGTACGGCCGGCCCGGGAGTGGATGGAGTCAGCTCGTATAGCACCGGTATGACCCTCGCCTTTCGACGAGTGGTTTACCTTTAGCAGGTATTTTAACAGATATTACATTGTGCATCCCTGCTCCTTAAGTGCCATCGGCCCCATGGTAATGCCACCATCTTCACCAAATTTGTTGCAGACGTTCAGTGTGGTTTTGTTTTTATTTTCCTTCTCCTGTAGTGGGGCATATTTCGGAAAGGGATAGCGTACTACGCCGGGAGGATACGAACGGGAAGCAGCCCTCACTCGTAGCACTTTCATCGCGACTTTGCACTAGTGCGCTGGGAGATCGTGGAATGTGTGTGTGTGTGTGGGGGGGTTTTTTTAAGTCTCTGAAATATAAATCGGGTGCACGTGCTCTGCTGCACCCTTGTCAACTTCAATGATGCGGTATGGTAATGATAAATTTGGATTAAACTTACAGACAAGCTTGTGTTGGGGCAACAATCAGTAGAATAACTAATGCAACAATTATTAAAAAAATTACTTCAATTTTGTGGTTAATAATGAATGCCACTGACATTCTAAGTACAACGAAATGTGGAAAGAAAAAAATTAAGAAATTCAATTAAATGATTAATATTACAAATTAGCCAAAAGAGTGCATTATAAGCATCAAATAGTATTTATGATGAATGAAGTCTCAAACCACCAGCACCGTTTTTCTTGCCCCGAACATATGATGGAAATTAGTGACAAGAACTGTAATTTAGCGTAGAGTAGCGTTCCCTTAACTCGTCCCACAAAAGTCCTTTGATCGTACAATATTCCTTAACAGATGATGGATTATGCTGTTGCACTGCGCTCTGCTGCACGATGACGCCAACGTTGATGACGATGATGACGAGTCGGTCGTGACCCTTGCGAACCGAGCACGCTGAGACGGACGGACCGACCATACTCCTTTTGGGCCAAACTTACCCCACGCAACAACAACAACAAAAAACACACCCCGTTGGTGCAACCGTAGTCGAAGTATTCAACAAGTCCTATCATTTAGGATGGCCGATTTCAGGGCAAGGAATTTGCCCTCTCGACGACAGACAACACTTCATTACGTGTTATATCGTGCAAACAAAGCGATGATGCTTTTTGACTTCTAGCCACCCCCCGCCGGGGGAATGGAGAAGGATGAAATCGTTGTGACTTTTCCTTCGACCCTTTTCGTTATTGCCCTGTTGCGGAGCATGGGGATGGCCCACCTTTTAAAGGGTGGATACGACGAGATGTGGCGACGAGAATGGGAATGATTCCTTCATTTACCCGCTGAACGTAGCTACATCTTTTTTTTCTGCTACGTGTAAAGGGATAACAAGTTTAAAATTGTGTGTAAAATTGTACAAAACCGGCAAATACGAGCAGCACACCAACGCGAATAAATCTGCCCAAGCGGGAAGCGTAAACTAATCACCGTTTCGGTTGGCAGCCCGGGATGAGAACCAACCCGATAAATCTTTTTCCTATTTTCCGAAAGACCTTTTGATCCTAATAAATATTTACATTCGCTGCAGTTTATGCGCCTGCGACAGCCAATTGCCGATCGGTGCACTTCCTTATTTATTTATCGCCCGATCGCAACGAGTTGTGGCGTTTTGCAGCAGACAGCAGACGGGTATCGGGTAAATGGAACGTTTGGTTAGAAGATAGCGGATTGTACACTATTACTATGATTACTATGCTCGGGCTGAATTGTGACTTTCGCTATCTTAAGATTAGCTTCAACAAGCACTATTGACTTAAATGGCCGCGGAGTTGCATGACACAAACACTTACTTTCCTAAGACAATCTATTTTCATGAAAATTTAGAATATTTTTACAATAGAAAATACCTTTGATTAAACTAAACTTCAATATTACTTGATATAAAAAATAATTAAAAAAATAATAATTCAATTTAAAATAATTTTGTGGCTATACGAAGTTTTTTATGTGAAGATCTCAGGTGTCATAAATATTGGGTTGAAGTCTGATCGAAATTACGGCAAGCTTTCAACCAAAACAGCTGCATTTGTGGTATGTGTTAATATTTTAAGTATTAAGTAAATGCTGTCTCAGAAATTTCACAAGCACAATCGACATCAAATCGAAATATCGACTGACGGGAAGTCATGGTTTACGTTTTGGTGGGATCAACACTGGAGTCATATATTACGAGCAGCTCACGAGTGATCCAATTTTCAGTGGGGGATGATACATACTAATTCATTTGGAGCGTAAATTTAAATAAAATTGATTAGAATATTAGTTCCCATCATAACCATGAAACATGTTGTTATCCTAGTAAAACAAATTATTGACACAATAGTGAATACGAAGTTCCATCACTTTTCGACGCAATGTCGGAAATTTTGAACAAACTATTACGCCTAGTAATTACTAGTACGCCCATTAATTTAAGAGTATTTAATAATATAACAAACAACTAAGTTTACTAAATAAATAAAAAATAAGAAACAGGAAAGGACAGACAAATTGTTAAGACATGAAAAATACAATCCATAAGAATGATCGAATACATAGCTTTAAAATACAGCGTGTAAAACCTAAGTAGATAACTTTTTATTCTTTAGCTTTCTTATGGTCGTTGTTAGTTTTTAAAAGTCTAATAATTTAAATTTGTATAGATTTTGACAAAATTTGTACATCTTTTCAAAAAAATGTTACATTTAGGTATTCCCAATATTATTTCCCTATGCTTTTACTTGTTACTTGTAAGAACATAACCTTAGTATGTGCATCATCCCGTGTTCCAACTGTCGTCTTCCTTCATGCCATTTTCTTTCGCAGCCCTTTTCAATTGAAACACAATCTTAAGCATCATTACCAATCGCAGCTTTTCAAAACGGTGGCAACGTGCTAAAGGTACTGATAAAGATTTATCTGCTCCGAGCGTGCCATTAGCTTTTATGCTTTCGATTAAACGCGAGCTCGAGAAGCTGTGCCGACCGGTCATGGTTTTGTACCGCTCGCTGCCTAGATGTGCCTGCGCTGCTTCCTTCAGGCCGGACCGGACTCAATAGGCGCATGAAAGGGTTTGAATAAATTCTCGAAATTTATTGATTCAACCAGCCGGCCATCCGCGGGTGCACCGTCCGAAGTGCAAAGCGGGTTGGCGATTGCATTCGAGTCGAGAATGCGGCGCGACTGCACCGTTGCATCCGTTCCCAACGGACAATCCCCGTGCGGTAAATGTGATGAAAAAGGGCCGGGAATTGTTGAAAGGAAAACATTTTTAACCATAAATATTTATCGGATAAGATTGTTCCGGACCGTTCAGGGGGATTCCCCCGGCCTACCGGCCGGATGCCCCAAATGGCCCCCCCGGTGTAGATACCCTAGACATAGGCGTTCCAAGTTCCTGTTTGCTGGGCCGGTAAAGGTGTGGGGGTTGTAAAGTTTAATTTTATTATTTACTGTAAAACCATTACAACATACCACAGCGGTCGGGACAGCGGAATTGTCCGCTGGTTGGTATGCTCGGAAAAATGGCAGTGTTGTCGCATTGCTCAAGCATTGCATCGGGTTGACGTTTGCCAGTTATGTTTGTTTTTCAGTTCGAAATATAACCCAGCAACAGTATGGAGCTGTTGTGATATTGTGCATCGAAACATTCCCACAATTATGACTATTTACTATGCAAATTTATGGCGCATAGATTGACCTCGATTGAAGGGTAAGTTGGGACTGAAACTATTATTATATCTTTAAAGATATAAACCACTCAATAGTATTTCCGTAAACAGTATGCGATATAACATATTAATTTAATGCCTGTTTAGATTATTATTGTTGCGAAGAAATTGGACTACATTGGACAACTCGTGCAACATCTTTGAAAACATGGTTCCGGAGTGATCGAGTTTCAGGTTTTGAAGTCCTTGAAGAAGGTAACCTTAGAGTCTTAGATGTTCCCTTACGATCTAGTGGGGATGTAGTAGCTAACCTACTTAATCTTCTTACAACTATTTCATAAGAATTAACTTATCCCAACAATCAGTTGGATGAAATAAAAAACATTCTTTTGCTATAGGTCTCCCAAGTTCTGGTGGAAAGGCGGTAACTGCACGAACTACTTCGTCCATACTACGATGAGTCTTTACAATTCTTCCCCAACGCCGATCTTCCAGGTGAAACACATTTCCAAAAGCTCAATAGCTGAATAGTTAATGCATTTCAGCACACTACATCAGTAACTTAACACTAGAATCACCAATAATTTTGGTTTCTTTATAGAGGAGGTTCCTTATCTTTATCTTATCATATCTAACCCTTATCATTATCTTTATCTTATAATATCTTTTCAAGTACGTACTATAGGATGGATAAATACAAATCTATTAATCAAAACGACTTGCCAGACTAGTGATCATAATACTAATTGGCATCATACAATACAATTTAGTAACTTCAATACACCTAGCTCGTAATGCTCTGGATCGACGAGGTTTGAAACTCAGTTTAATAAAAATTGTGTCTCATTAGTTAAGGTTTTAAATTTAGTATATAATTCGCTCAAAACCAAAGCTTCGAATTGAAACGCAGACATTTTTTTTTTATACACAAAATTTGATCTTATCGCAAGTATAAAGACGTAATCATATGCGAGTTGTCAAATTAGGCTTAAATTCAATTTTGTCCCAAAAAATGCTTAGTTCATCCTTCGTTTTTTTTTTGGTTTGACATAAAAAAAACCACAAGGTAAAAGAAACGATCCTTTCCCGTATATGCACTCGGTCACGCCAAACAACTTATCATTGCTCGTTCCCGCTGGTTAATTTGGAAAACATGTTCCCCAAACCACACGACACGCACATTCGGGCGGGCCGCGCGTGGCGTTGGGACGCAGGGCTTGCTTGCATGCCACGTGGCTCAATTAATTGCTCCACCGCTTAGGGATGTTGATGATGATGGTGCATCAAGAAAGCGAAACAACAATCGAATGGAGCACCACTGCAGCAATGGTGCAATGTGCGCAAAACTCCGAGGGACAATTTTTGCCGTTGTTGCTCGCTTCGCTTCGAGACGAATCGTATTGATGGGGATTGGGTACGGGCGTGTGACACACGGTGTCAGGATACGCAGATAGAAAGATGCATGGAACATGGAACGGAATTAAGTGAAACGAAGTTAAAGCAACTTGCGTGCGCACACACACACACACCCCAAGCGTGGCGATGCGACGATGACTTGCCCGTCCATTAAATATCATTATTCAATTTATGCTCTCGGTTACAATCTTACGTCATTTATTTCCCGCCGTCAAGTTCAAGTTCACGCACAACCATCGTCTGTGGCAGATCTCCGACATGCACCAGACAGACCGTCCGACAGGTTCTGGCTTGGTACACCCGAACAAACAAACAAACAGAAAAAAAGTTCAAGTCATCGGAATCGTGCTAGAGTGGTGTGGTGGAGGATCGGTGAGCATCTGCAATGAAGAAAAACACAATAAGAAAACAAAAAAGCCACAAAACAGTCCGGAGCCCGGTGACGGAAATGTATGCCAAAAAAGCAACAAGCAGGGAGCAATAAAAATGACGGCTGCCCTTGTTGGTGCCCCCCGGTTGGAACGTTCACGGGGTGCGCAGTGTGCGGTGCATCCTGGAAAAGCAGGACGAATGTACGAAAGCGTCCATCCGGCTCTTTGGACGGAGCACACATGAGCCCGGACCCATTCGAGGGGAGGGGTATATTAACGAACCAAGCGTTTTGGGGATCCTAGTAGAGGTGTCCCGAGCCGAAACCGAAGCACGAAACCTCAAACAATCGACCAAGCAGCAATGTGCGCGGTCAAATGAAAATGAAATGGAATCAAATATCGGTTATGGCCGAATGTATGTGTGTGTGTGGACACGGCTCTTTTCACGTTTCTCAATGCAAAAGCAGCCGGTTCGTACAATCATTGCGCGCCAACTTGTTGTAATGGCAAACAGGGGTTGAAATTCGGTCAGGATGTGTTTTTTTTTTGCTTCGTTCGTTTTGTTGGCCGTTGGAGGTTCACGTACGACGAGAAGAAAAAATGCATTGCATTTCATGTCTTTGTTTTAAATAAATTATTCCTAAATTATGCAAAGTAATGATAACGGACCTATTAACGCTGTTTACAATATGTATAAGAACAATTTCAAAGATATAAATCTAAAATAACAAATAGAGGATATAAAATAATTAATAATAAACGTAAAAGGAACGAAATAGAGCGAAGTAAATAGTATAGATGAAATGAAATATAAAACATATCAAGTGAAACATAACCAAATAAACGGTTTCTGAGGTTTTATTTTCTAGCATTTAAATGGAAAACTTTTCAAAAAGTGCAATTTCTCCTAGATTTTTTAATGATTTCCATGAAGAGTAAAATATTTTTAGTTTGACAAATCATCTGCGTAAGATTATCCTTGAACAAAAAACTTTTCATCTCGTACAACTCGTCATATGGTGCCGTATCTCCATCGTGGTCGTTCCTCGGCATCCAAAAAGGACGAACACCGTCAGACAAAACATTCCTTCCAGCCAACCGCACACCCACACCTCACAGCGAGACACAAGAACCACAGCCCCAGCCGATGGGGGGGAGAGGGCACACGCGTTTGAAAGACACATGACGACGTCCACCGCGGCGGGAAGAAGTGAAGCGACACCAACCAAAAGGAACAGCAAAAAAGAAACAGACACCCAAAACCAAAAATTGTACCACCCCGAAGGCAAACGCGCGCAACGCAGCAACGGCACATGGTAAAGGCAACAGAAATCTCCCCAAAAAACCACCCAACTTTGTGTAACCGGTCCGGGGAGAAATGCCACAAACTTGACTTGAAACGAAAAAGAAAAAAAAAGAAAACACACGAAGGAAAAAACCGCCCCATGACGAGGTTTTAAGTTTTTGAAGACATAGCGACGACGACGACGACGTCCTCTCGTCGTCATCGTTCGGGTCTTGCCCTTTTTTCAGGTCTGGAGTTCAAGTTCAATTTCCATCATATTTCTGGCATGTTGTGTAGTTATTTAATAAACTTTTCCACCGCCACCACCACCACTTCGGTGACTTTCCCTCCCCACCCCGGTGCTCTGGCCAGGATGGTGGATTCTCTCACGGTACCGAGCATCAGAAAGCACCGCACCGAGAAAAACATACCGTGAGACGCTGTTTTCCCACGATTTTCTTTTTCATCTCTTCGAGACGGATCGTCTGGCCTGTCGGAGCGATACTTGGCGGTTCAGCACGGAAGGGGTATCGTTACGCGGTAATTCTATTATCCTTTAGCTTTGGTGAATGTGTTTTTTTATTCATCGGCACCGACCTCGCTCATTTATAGATTGGGCGAACGGTGGTGGAAAAATCTGGCGAAAAATCACCGTCATCCCTGGTGTTATAGGATGGGAAGAGTGAAGGGATGTATTAAAGGCCCCTTTGCTGTGTGACGTGACGATACTAATGAATGCGGTGAGAAGGATAATTTTAATCGATTGTCTGCGTAGAGCTATTATTAATGAAGCATAACATATAAATGCACATCAACGTTTAAAAAAGAGCTTAATTTAATTAGCGATTAAATGTGTTACTAATTAATTTTTCGGTTATACTGTAACTAATAATAAAGGTGATGAAATTATGAAGATATTAAAATTTCTCAAACAAAACTCATCCTGTATTAGGCACATCCTGCATTGTATTTACAATTATTTTTTATTCTTCTACTCCATCCGCTTCACTCCTCGCTGCTGCTCTCCGCTTCAAACACCGTCGATCGTTCGAAGCGTTCCTGTGTTTTGCGCCAAATGCTGAGGCGCCGTGGATCGACCGGTTGGCCGGGATTGTGCGGACCACCGATTGCCATCTGAGTCTGGCTACCAAGACCCGATGTACCGACGTTCGAGGTGAGCGCGATCGGTTCGGTTAGGCCGGTATCGTTCTTACCGAGCGGTTTGCCCTCGTTCCAACCGAGCTTGGAAAGCATCTGGAAGCCTTTGTTGTTGCTAGCGATCGATTGATCCAATGAAGCGACCTGTGTTTTTTCGTGCTCGTTCGAGCTGCCCTTAACCTTCCGTCGGACGGCTGCCCGGTCCTTGTACTCGGCATTGTTTCCACCCTCACCCGAAGCGATGTATTCTGGAGAAAACAAAGTCATTAGAAGCGATAAGGAGCTAAAAGAATTCTATACTCACTCTCATTCTCCAACCCAAATCGCTTCTGCAACAGCTTCAATCCTTCCTTGTGGGACACGGGTTTGGTAATTTTCGACACGATCTCCGACACAACGACCGGTTCTGCGTTCACCAGCAGTCCCGGTTCACACTTGCCGCATGTTGAATTACCCTCGTGTACGTGGCAGAGTAATTTCGTTTGGTTAAGCTGAAGAACACTGCCGTGGGCCAGATTTTGTGCATCACTCTGGGACTGGTGTTCGTTCAGCTTTACCCGAACGCCGTTATAAAGCGTACCGTTGCGTGAACCAAGATCCACAAACTGGTACGTCGCTTTGCGAGCGTTGTACGTGAACTGTAGATGCTTTTTGGACACATTAATGTCGGGAATGATCACATCGTGATTTCCTTCCCGGCCCAATGTACCACCCTTGCAGGTTACGATAAACAATGAACCCATTTTAAGGTCTTTCAGGTTCGTTTCTTGTACTATCATTCGCAGTGACGGTGGGTATCGTTTCGCAACATCTGTGGGAAGATAATTAATTTCAATTGACATTATTATAAATTAAAAACAAATCCATTTATAACATGATAGAAGTGTGGTCGGCCCCCTGGATGGTCCCTGATGTACCTTTGTAGCCCGTTTTAAACTGCTCTGTCGAATCGGCACTATCCTCGCTCGATTTCACCACTATCACCGATTCGACCGATTTCGAGTCGCTGCTTTCGCTGCTCTCCAATTCTCCCTCTTCCTTCGCACCTTCATCGGGTGATGATTTACGATGTTTGCGTTTCGATTTATGTTTCTTTTTCGATCGTTTAGGCAACGAATCGCTACTATCGCTTGATTCCGACTCGGAACGTGATCGTGAGCGGTGGCGGTGCTTACGGCGGGAACGTTTTTTGTGCTTCCGGTTACGCTTCCGATGACGCCGTCTGCTACTCTCACTGTCATCGCTGTCGGGAGACTTTTTTGGAGTGTCTTTTTCCCGCGATGCTTCGGTGCGTTTCGATTTCTGTACCCCCGTTCGACAATACAGAAATGGTTACGGTTGAGTGGCGCCGGTCGGAGATGACGACGAAATGAAAAGAAAAGAAAAACGGGGGCCGCTATTAACAACGCCGCACTGGTCACCTACCTAATGCGTTCGCACGCATGCGATCGATCTCCAGCGAGGAAAATCGTGCTATAAAACTGTCGTCTAATGAGCAAGAAGAAGGGGTGGTAGGAACCTGCGAAGAAGAGGTGCGTTAATATTGGGTTGGGTTGGGTTGGGGTTGTGCCCAAGCGATCCCAAGCGTAGACATACCTTTTGTTTGGCATTGGGTTCGGTTTCTAGCATTGTTTCGGGAATGACTTGCGAATAGAAATCATACTCCTTGGTTTCTTCATTGTACTTCAAATAGCATCCACGGTGGCCATCATAGTGTAAACCGTAAATCTGTATGAAAAGGAGCATATGCTGAATCAAACATTGTTGCCCAAAAGACTGACAGGCTTACGGGAGATACTTACAGAATTATAATAATATCCAGTGGCAGGATCGTAATATAACCCGGAAGTAGGTTCGTAAATATATCTATTTTGAATGTCCACATCTTGGGCCGTTTTCTTGATATCGTCCACAAATGCTTTTATGTCTAGCGGTTCCACCGAATTCGTCTCTTCCTGAGCACCATCTTCCACCTCAACTTCAGGTGGTTCTTCTTCACCTGTTGCATTTCTTACACTGTGGAACTTTCGTTGCAATCGCTGTAAATAGGGAAGTTTTGTTTAACAACAAAGCCTTTTAAAATGTAAACATTATTTAAATAACCCGCTTTACCAGTGCGTGAATCTTCTTTCTCAGCCTCTGTATTCGGGTGCTTTGCAGCCGGATGTGTCGATGCAATCCTTGCACGTACAAACACAACTGTTGGGCGGTTACATCGTACAAGTTCGTTATGCGTAGTAGCTTGATGTGGGGTGATTTTTTAGCCATTCGTGAACAAGATCAGATTTAATTTTCACTGTTTATTTTCTATTTTGCTGCCTTTATCAAGATCGTATCGTTAATGTTTATTTGTCGGCATTGGAACACTGACAAATGCTCAAGACTGGACGACGGTTGACAGTTCATCGATCGTCGATGAAGGCAAAATCGATGTAAATTAAAGTTGGATTGAGGCTTTGGGCTCATGAGGCTTTTTCACCAAATATATATGATGTAATTTGTTGAAAAAAATGATAACAATGAACAAAAATTGGTTTTTCAACACCATAAATAATCACCACAAAATAATACAAAATGAATCCATCCAAATGTTCGTCGAAAAACTCCAAACTGTCAAAGTTGTTCGACGGGCAGTTTTGTGGTTGACAGTTCGCCTTGAAAGCGCGGACACCGGCTTTTCGACGTTGTTTACAACGGTTTCGCAGCATTTGCAGCTGTGAAAACGAAGAAGAAGCATCAAATTTTACCAATCGCGAAGTCACGCTGTCCGTGTGTTTGATGAATTGTTGTTCGTAGAGTGCAAAAAATATTTTACCGGAAACGGAAACTCGAATACCTGCGTTCGGGAGTGTCGTGAGCCTGGGGCTTAGAGAAAATGAAACCCTCCTGGCTGGGGCTGACGCTTGCCGTGGTGTTGCTTTTTGCTGCCACGCGCTCTGCTTCCGCCACCAAGCTTAACTATCCGCGTGTTTTACTGCCCATCTTCGACCACATTTCCGTGAACTTCACGCTTGAGGTCGTCGAGAAGGGATGCTTCAAGTGGTAAGTGACAGCATTATCATTAACCTTGGACCTTGGCACCAGGTGCTCAAAGGGAGTTGTGTGAGGTACTCTGGGACGGGGGGTCTTGGTTCGAGTGACCTCACACGGGTAAACAAACCGGTACTTCGTGGGAGAGAATTCGAACGTATGATGTCAGACGGGTAGAAATTAGCATATTACGTACAGCCGCATCATTTGCTTCTTCTTCTCTACGTGATTTATTTTTAGGACTTCGTCACGACTCGATCTAATCCAAATCACACCTTCCTATGACGACGTCGACGAGGATTGCTCCTACCGTGTGGTGGTGACAGTCATCAACAAGGAAAAGCGACGCAACACTGCCATCGTGCTTGCGGAGGATCTAGTAACCGGCGAAGTACTTCGATGCGATGTGATTCTGGATGTGATCGATCAGCTTGGTGTGCTTACGACTACCCGGGAACTTTATCTTGAGGAAGCACCAGAAACTTTCGAACTGTGGGCGCAAGATGCGCAAGGCAATGCGTTTACCACGCTGGAGGGAATAGAGTTCCACTGGCAGATAGCATCCCATCGGTCGCACGATTCACGTCACGGTGGTGCTGGCGATAGTAGTTGGAGTCAGGTGTTACGGTTTCTTACCTTCTCCGAGAGCAAATTCCATGTGGTACCGCGAGCAATCGAACGGCTTGAAGCGGCTGGTGTGCAAGGGTACATGGTGCTGCTGGAGGGCATAAACACCGGATCAGCCCGGGTGACGGCAAGATTACCGCACGCCGAATACTCTAACGTCCCACCGGTAGACGTAAACATAATGGTGCTGGCCAATCTTATATTGAACCCGAGCGATGTGTACATTCTGCCCGGAGACACCATCGAATTTAAGGTGCTCCAGCTGAAGCAGGGGAAGCTACACGAAATTGCCCTGAACAGTCAGTACTATCTGGAGATCGAACATGAAACGTTCGCCAGTATGAGTGGAAATGCTGCGAAGGGTCTGCAGGTTGGCCGAACGTTCGTGCTGCTGCGCGACCGCAACGTGCCGCATGAAACGAACGCCGCCGTGAGTGATGAGGCAAACTCGAAGGCAACACTTCCGAAAGCAAGTCTCACGGTGGTGGATCCGATGAAGCTAACGATTAATCTTCTACCACACTATAATTGGGTTACGGTCGAGGGAGAGAGTCACGAGATTGCGCTGAATCTGTTCACGCACGATGACCATCAAATTACGCTCGGCGCAAAGTACAAGATCCAGTCCACGTTCGATGAGTCCCTCTTCTATCCGCTCCGTGTCACCTCGAATGGAAGTAGCATTTTTGGTGAAACGATTGCCACCGGTAGCAGTCCAGTAACGGGCAAGTTTGAAAAGGTTAGTAAAGTTGTTAAAACAATATTGGAACAGTAACACTAAACATCTTCCTTTTGATTTGTTTCTTAGCTTTCGGCCAAAGCGGAAATGGTTGTGTACAAACGATTGGCAATTAATCCACCGGAAGTGATCCTACCGTTTGATCCAAACCTTCGCCGACAGAAGCTCCAGTTCAGTGCTACCGGAGGTGATGGATCTTACAGCTGGACTTCACAGGATGGGAACGTCGTGGCCATTTCACAGACCGGATTAGCCGAGGCTCGTTTAGATCAAATCAAAGGTGTTGCCGATTTGGCCACCGAAACCGAGCTGGCCAAAGTTACCCAGATTAAGGTGGCAATGTCCCGGAATGTGAGGATTTACGTGACGGCACAGGTGATGTTTCTACCCCCGATAAAGCTGGAAGTGGTGCGTTACAACTTCGAAACCGTGCTGAAGGATTACGTTCGATTGCACGTAGGATTGTGGGCACGGTACAACGGTACACTGAAACCATTTACTTCCTGCGACAATCTGCACTTTGAGCTGGAGTTTAGCAATCCCATCTTTATGACGGAAACGTTTAGCACGGTTGGTGAAGAAAACGAAGATCCGTTGGCTAATGGAGCTTGTCGGATAATGTACCTGCGGTCGACCATGGTTGGGCAGACAAATTTGAAGATCACGTATCGTTACTTCGACAAGCTGCTGAGCGATCACGTCAGTTTGAACGTGTTCGAGCAGCTAGCGATTGAGAATCCGGTTGAGAATGAGGTTGTACTACCGATCGGTGCATCGCGCAATCTATTCTACTACAACGGACCGGAGCACATTTTCAACTCGGAGGCGGAACTGCAGCGTCAGCTGGTGTACGACCGGAAAGCGCTCGATGTAACCGAGATGGGCAGCGGATTCTCCAACGATAAGCACATCCTACGGGCGCTCTGCAAAAAGCTGGGTGACTACGAGCTAAAGCTGGAGGTATTTAACACACTGAACGCACCGAACGTGGTACCGTACGTGACCGAGTTCGTGACGAAGGTGTACTGTGTGAAACCACGCTTCGTCAATCTCATCACGACGGATAAGGTAAAAACGGGGTGCCCGCTCGAGCGTCGTAACTCAATGATGCACGTCAAAGCGGCAGATAACGCGGAACAGATGATGATCGACATTGAGGTGCTGGATGTGCAGAATCGTAAGCTGGCAAACATTTCTTCGCTTCTGTTAGAATGGAAGTTTGCATCGGTGGATACGCAAACGGTTTCCGGTTCGACGACGGGCCCTGGTGAAACAGCACTAGTGATGAATTATGATTACAAGTCGGAAGTGGAACGTTTGGAAGGTGTCGAAATTCCGGGACGAGATTATTTGCTGCTAAATCTGCCACGTGAGTTGGAAGCGAGCTTGAAGGTTAAGACGATCGTAACGGATTATCGGGCGGATGTACTGAAACGGTACGCGATTAAACCGGAAAGTCCACCGTTTGGTGTGCAGAAAAAGGCCGGATCTCCACTCGTGAAACCGGTGATTGAGAATGAGCTTAACTTCGTGTCGGTGAATCGCACACTGCTGCCGTACGATCGGTTGACGCTCTTCCTTACCGCTGATTCGGTGGAACGCATTAAGGTGGCCCAGGGTAGTGGATTTTACGACATTAAAGCGTCTGAGGCGGGCATCGTGTCGGTCCAATTCGATGGCACTACGCGGCAGATAGTCATTGCTCCACGAAAGGTCGGCGAGGTAAAGCTGGAAATAACGGACCAATGTCTCAGTACGGAATCGAGCTTCCTGCACGTGTCGGTTGTGACGGTGGGACGAATTACCGTACTATCGCCGGATCGTGTCGAGAAAACGAAACAGATTGAAGCGATCGTACGGTTGTACGATAGTAACGATCGGTTGCTGGAGATTAAGCGCGATCGGTTGGAATTGTATGATCTTCGAACGGAGGTGTACAATCCTACCGTGCTGAATCTAGCGCTCGGCAGTCAATCGCAGCTGGGCGTTGGAGAGATTCGCTACCACGTGACCGGTATGGAGCTGGGTGAAACAAAGTTCAGCGTTAGCTCTGGAAGCGGGAAGGAAAGGGTTACAAGTGCACCGGCAACAGTTCAGGTGTTTCCGCCATTGATGCTACTACCACGCAATGCGACGATCCTCGTAGGTAGTACGCTACAAATTTATAGCAAAGGAGGTCCAACACCGGACACCAATATCATTTACAGTGTACAAAATGTGGACATTATTGGTAAGTTACTATCGCATTTTATATGGATTCTGGGATATTCTTGGAGCTTGTTCAATCATTATGTTTTTCCTTGCAGATGTTGAATCAAACTATGCTAGCGGACTTAAAATCGGTCGTTCGAAAGTTACGGGTCGATGCGTTGGCGTTAATCCCACCACCGGAACACAGATCGTCTTTTCCGAGGACACCATCACCATACAGGTGATTCCGCTGGATGCGATCGAGTTGCGGACACCGTTGAAGCGCATTCAGGCGGGCGCTACAATGCCTGCGTACGTGTGGGCAGTGCCGAACATCTCGCCACTAGTGCTCGGTACGGTGGAGAACGTACAGATCCGTTGGTCTACTGATCATACCGATGTGCTAGATGTGCGCGGCGTGTTCCAGGATGTCGCGGTCGAGTATCTGGCCCGTGATGCGATTGCAATGCGCGTCAAGGCATTGGCTCCCGGTAGAGCGACTCTGCACGTGACGCTCGTAACACCGAACGGGTTGAAGCTGACCGCCAAATCGGACGTGACGGTGTTCCGAATGTTGGAATTGGTGGCTCCGAAAGCGATCCGTTACGATTCCATTCTCCTGCCACCGAAAGCTACGATTCAGCTAAAGTCAAATCTGGACGATGCTGTGTATCACCTGGACAGCGAAACTTCATCCGGCGGTGTGCTTCAAGTCACGCGCGATGGATTGGTAAAGAGCGGTGAAACCACCGGACGCGTACAGGTGATTGCATCCTCCCAGGACCAGTCGCTTACGATACCGCTGGAGGTAAAGCAGGTGCATTACATTATGGCCTCTCTGCAACCGGGAACAGTTAAGTTGAGACGCATCGAAAATAGTATCCCGCAAGGATTCAGTTTTTCCCTGAAGGTGTCACTACACGACAGTCTCGGCAATGAATTTTCCCACGGATTGGAGGACGTGTCGGCCCTGAAGCATAAACTTTCCAAGCGCGGTAACGTGCTGATCACCACCGGCAGTAATTATAGTGTGGCACTCCAGCTGATACGCGAAACTTCCGACATGATGGTGGTGGCCTTGCGCGATCAGACAGGTGTAAAGTTTGGTGAAGATTTCCTTAAGCTGGTCGTAGGCGAAGAATCGGGTGGGTTGGTATTCCCTGGCCGAGGTGTCTTTGCTGTCGGAGATGTCGTATGCTTCAGTTCGCCACTGGTCAGTGCGGATGCGCGTTGGAGCAGTTCGGATGAGTCGTTGGTGAAGATAGACCCGAAAACCGGTGTCGCCCAAATACTCGGCAGTTCTTCAGCCACGAGTGGCACAAGTACTGAAGATGTGGTAACAATTCGTCACGGTGATCGTCGCCACGGTGGTATTTCATTTAACGTGGATGTACTGGAAGCGGATCGGATTGAGTTCTTCAAAAGCTATGACATCTTCAACGGGAATTCGTACCGGGGACACTTGGTGATTAAGAATCATATGCAGGTAGACAAGCTGGTTAACGTGATTGCGATGAATGTATCCACCTGTCGGGAGCAAGTCGAACGATCGTTCGGTGGACTGTTCGCGTGTAAGCTAGTAGTACGCCAAGGAGCTCCTGATCTGTTGAAGCATTTCAAAGTGTTACCTGGGTACGATCCAACGATCGGTGCGTACAGCTGCAACATACAGCTTGTGACCACACTGGACGATGTCGCGAATGTGATCAAGACGAACGAGTACACGCTGGAGCTGGAGGTGCGTCTTCTCTCCTCCGGACTGGCCGATACGTCCACGCTGAAGATGGTACCAGCGGTGCGCATCGAACCGGAAGCAATCGCGGTGGATCAAATCAACAAGCAAAGCCTCATGATCGCAGGGCTTGATCGGATATTGCAGAAGGTTGAGGTGACCTCATCCGATCCGGCCGCGCTAGCCATTCGCCAACAGCAAAAGCAACCGGGAATGCTCGAGTACCGGCTCGAACTGCTAGCAAACTACAAAGATGAATGGGCCGACAGTTTGGCGGTGCTGGTTAACTCACCACTTACGTTGCAGAATGTTAGGGTAAGCTTCGCATTGCTCTAAAAGACTATACAAAACGAATGATGTTTTAATGGTCTTACAACCACACGTTTTTTTTAGGTACCGATCAATTCACCAATGGCTCCCAGAAAGTGTGCCACACAACCATTCACCAGCACGCCCGATTTGTTGGTAAATTATGTGAGCAACTTTGGTCTACTCATTTCCGCTGTGACGGTGCTCGCAGCGACAGTTTGGGGTAAGTTGGGATTCCATTTCCGTTTACCAACTCTTTAAGCTTTACATCCGAAAGTAGCGTTTCAGTTGGGTGTATAAATACCGCATCCCGTGCTACGTTGCCCGATATACCTACTAGTGGCAATTAAAAAATCGCGTCACAAGCAGCAACACAGAGCATCCGGTACCGAGCACCGCGACACCATTAATTACGTTGAAATGGGAAATAGCAGCTAATTTCTTACCGACTTGTCTTTTGCGTTCTCTCTCGCTTTCTCTTTGCAGTCATTGTGTTCTGCTTTCCCCAGCGACAGAAGACGGTCGTGAACGGAAATGGTACGTTTGCAAAACAAATCATTCGCTTCCTTTAGCACCGTAAAGCACGAAGCCACCACTGCCCTGTGGTGGTGGTTCGAGTGCCTGAAGCTGGAAACCGGGAAGTGTGAGAAGCCTCCAGAAAGCTTTCACCGTTGACCGTTGTAAACGTTTCCACTGGCACCGGTCCACCGGTCCGAAGTGTTTTCCAATTTACACACCGTTACTAACCATCGGCTTTTGCTTTCTTTCCATTTTCTTATGAATTTCTTTTTTATCGTTCTCCAACAAAAAAAAAACCGACAGTACACTCGCCATTTAAAAATGAGCACAATTTATCATCCTATGATAATAGGATAAGCGGCGGTCCATTTGCTAGTCCATTAGAGAAGCGCGGCAGTAATCTACAGTCATCGTCACCATTCGCCGGCGGTAGCACCGGGCATAGCTTTAGCAGTTCTCAAGGTAAGTGGTGGTGACGGTATAGGTGGTGGGTCTCGTTCCCATTTCCACTTCCATTTCCACTTCCGCATTGAGAGGGTCCTGATACTAGGAAAGCCCTTTCGGGGTTTAAGAAAACAAAAAAGCAAGAGTTTAAGCTTTTTTTCCCCGGTACATGCAAGAAATTATGTTTAAAAAGCTTGGGCAAATTTATGTCTGTTTCGTTTTCTATTGTTTTTTTTTTGTTGTTGGGGAGTTTCCGCTTTTTCATTCTTCCTGCAAGGAAAGGTGTACAGTTCAACCCTTGCTGTGAAACGAAATGAAATGTAGGTGCATTTAATCCGATTACCTTTTTGAAGATAGGCCCGGGGCATAAATTAGTCACAACGATCGTTAGTGCGCCGTTATCCCGTTTTGCCCAAAAAACCAAATTACATAAAATCTGGCCAAACGTATTCATGATTCCTTTTTTTTTTTTAATCGCGAATCTTCCATTAGGTGCTAATTGTTGTTTCATCCCTTTGCTGTTTTTTTTTCTTCCTTAAGCTTGTCCTGCACTGATGAAGAATTATGTTTTCTGTTGTGTTGTACAACAAAAAATACCCTTTGTTGTTAGTTTTCTCCACACTCTCCACTTTGGGGTTCATTAAATTATATGCACGATAAGGTTCTGCGTGTTTGCCCCACACTGTCTTACGTTGCCCGCCGGGTGTTGAAAATTGAATATAGAAATTATTGCATCGGCTTAACACTGGTAGACACAGGAACAAGGGGAGCAGAAAGCACACACAAAACAAATCTTGACGTAGGCACTTGCAGGGTTTTCGACATCAAACGGTAGACTTATGGCTGGATTTTCTTTCCAGAGTTGAACTTTCTGGAATGCATTTCCCACTGTGAATCTTTGAAATGAAGTTATTTCTAGATAATGGTGACTGATAAATCTGTGATTGTTTTTAAAGCTTATAAACTCCAAAAAGTTGAGGACGGTTGTAGAATTCCATAACTAACTCTACATATCTTACTTCAACTTAAAAAGACCCCTGAAATGGTGTTCCACTTTAACTCTTAAGCCTGAAAACCCTGCAATGCGACCGGGATATTCAAGGTGCTGTGGAAGTGTGGACTTCAACAACAAACGGAGAACAAAGCGTACACAGGAAACGAGAAAATATGTCCAAAACGAGCATTTAAGGAAGTGGGCCAACCCATATTTCGTACTGTCCATATCTTCCTTCCTTACCGTTTCGTATGGATTTTTGGGGCGTTCGGGTCATAATTTTCTCCCGTGGCCCGTGTACAGTAGCTGATGCTCTCGTTGCCCTCCCCATTCTTACAATGGCTTTTCTTTCAGCCCTTAAACGATCGCGAAATTATACACAGCCGCCCCCGAAACAAGCGATAAGAACCGGTTTTTCAGGAGTTGTAAAAACAAAAGACAGAGCTTCGTCCTGCTGCTGAAGCAAAGCGTGTTGACCAATTGTGGTGGCGGGATGGACATGAAAAATGAATGCTATATTTTGCGTTCACACACCTCCCGGTTGTACTGCCCGTACCGGCCAGTGCATTACGCGGTTGGTTGTAAAATAAAACTGAGTATAAATTAAAATGTTTCCCATCCGTCCCACCATTCACCACCACCACTCGGTGGGGGCATTCTTGTTTCGGGGGCTTCGATCTCGTTAGTGGAGGCGTTAACACATTCGAACCCTAGAACACCACAGACAACAGAGAATGGTTGCCGTTTTGTCCCTTTTTGTGTTGTGCTCTGACGGGTTGTCGTTGCTGGTGTGGAATTTGATTTGTTGTACACACACACACACACACTCGTGGGTGGGTTGGCACACCCCTATTGACCGTTGACCCATGGCGACATAGTCGGGACACGTGGCTGAGTGTGTGGCTGCACAAAGGCCAGGAAATTACAAGCAAGTTGATTGCATGCTTGACAAATTCATAAACGAGCATTCATTTGATTAAGGATCGCCTTAAACGCCACTATGGTTTGGGGGGCAATTGATCGTTCATCGAAAATTTAATAGGGTAATTTAACATTTTTACTAAGCTGTGTCCAGTGGCAAACAGAGGCCACTTTCTGTGATCTGTGAGACGTTCTGTTGTTTGTTTCTATTTATTTAACGTGCTGTCGCTGCTGGGGATGCTTTCCTGTACTATGCAAAGTGAAAGATAATTTGTTTACTATCGTAAACATCCATCAAGCGCCTGAATAAAAAAAAAAACTCCGAAGAATAAACATCGGAGATGGCTTGAGGGATGGTTAATATGATGAAAACAATTTTACCGTAACGCTCGTTTCTATTTTCTTGTTAATGTTTCTCTTCACGGCAGCTTTATTCATTTAGCAACTCTCAGGGCTTACGCGTACTGGATGCAGACCGCCCGAGGCCACGTTACGTACGGATGATCAAAGCCCAAGAAGAAGGAACGTTTCGGTTCGGGTGTGTGTTGTTTAAGATAGCGTTAGGAGCGAAACTTGCCTAATCAGTGCTATCGATGTAAAATGAGCACACTTGATAAAACCAATTACACCATCCGGTAGTCCGTCGACGTCAGGCAATCGTTTTTTTTTTTTCGTTTCCTATGCCTTTTGTTGGTTATAATTTTCCTTTTGCTTTTACTTATTTATTTGTTTAGAATTTCCATGTTTGGCGCATTGCGTGTGTGTGCTTCTGACGCGTTCCCAAACTGCGTATCCACGGCGGTTGCGTACGTGCTGGGTGTTGAGCATGTTGGAGAATGTATCTGCCGGAAGGATTTGACACGAGGGCAAAAAAAAACCCAAAGAAAAGAAAAAAAACAACGACAAACAGTGTGTGTGTGTGTGTGCACTGATTTTTGTCATTTATGTTTCGTTTACATTTGAATTTCAAATGCCTTTCCCGCGTGTGCGTGTGTGTGTGTGTGCTGTGGATTTCCTTTTGGACCTAAACGTGACGGGTGCGTGTCCGTTACAGCACTAGGAGGGAAAACATTTGTATTTACCTTCTTTTTTTTCTTACAAAAGTACACTTCTTCGAGTCGGTTTTCCTGCCCGACCCTTTCCAGTTCGCACGCAACTGTACGCACGGGAGGTGTCGTGGATGGAAGGTTACAGACCGGCCCGCCAAGTGGTACCAGTAGTTGGTACAGGAAGTGTACTTTTGTCCTTCCTGTTACGTGACACATCGGTTGATATATTTAGCATGCACGGAGAGACGTTTCCTTCGGCTTCGGCAAAAGGAAACAACCTTCGGCGGGATCGGCGATGTGCGCTTTGCCTAATGTCTGCACCCAAAGTTCTTCTTCCGGAAGCCTTTGTGAGTGTGTTTCTTTTTCTATCCCGGGATCTTTTTGAGGTAAAGAAATCGTTTGGTTGGTTTTTTTTCCCACACACAAAAAAAAAAAAATACAACCCCCGACCTGAAAATCTACATATTTCATTTTGTTTGTTGACGTTTCGCTGATATGTGGTCGCGGAAACTTTGGAACATTTTCTTCTGTGTATGACCGACGAGATCAGTACGCTTAACCGTCACCGCACCGTTGAGATGGGTATGGTAAGACCGGTGCGCGAGCGAAAATAAAAGACCTGAAAGCTTTTCCGCACTCACAACCGCACTAGCTGTGAGGGTGTGAAACGAATGTCAACCTCGACCAAAGGCATCCGGTATCCGGTTTTTTTTGCAAATGGTTTACCAATCTTTCCCTTCCGGAGTTGATTGTTGTGAAAAGCGGCTTTTCAAGTACGCCTAGATCAGTGGTCGACAAACTCGCTCGAAAGAAATAGTTAAATATTATAAATGTACAAGAGAGTAAGGAATGGAATTGAATTAACTAAAGGTGCAATTTTACTACTTAAATTTATTCCAAATTTAGAGCATTTCAAACAAGTTCTTTAAGAAATTTATTTTTTCCATAACTTAAAAATAATATTTAAACCCAAAGATTGTTTAAATTACTAGTCTAGGTCTTTTAAAGACTATTGAAATACGTTATCAACATTGACATGAGATTTGAAACCACAATGAAATCCATTTTATACACTAATGAGTGTGACATTTGTCCATCGGTTGACAAATTGACAGCAGGTATTCCAAGTTCTCATTGCACTGAAGGAAAATTCTAACCATATGCAGGATTTATTGAACTATTCCCGTGAGAATTGCCAATAAAGCTCAAAAGTATCTTCAATTTTAGATTGAATTCCAGCCAGGCTAGCTTGAGATGGCTCATTTTCGACGAAGAACCACATTAAAAGTGCCAACGAACCGTACTTTGCCGACCACTGCGCTACATGATTAAGTAGTCGATAGAAAATACCTCTACTGCTGGCAGGGCGGCATTCGATATGTGGCCAAAGTATGTACTACACAATGCGCAACGAATGCCACATACTAGAATGCCGTGATCTCCGCAAAGCAAGGAATGCAGTGTTACGCTCTGCCATTTGTTGGCGGTGGTCCCCGCCCATCCGAAACACCTCCAATATACTGACATTCCTGACAGTGGCGGTGCGTGATTTACAGCCCCACGACCAAGGCGAACAGCGTCCCTGGCCATAGTTTGTGGTAAAATTTGATTGATTGGATTTTGATGACATACGGTTACACCTTCCGGTGGAAGCGTGAAAGCGCGTTTTCGCCATTGTGCGGCACGGTGTTGTGACCGTGCGCGGCACTGTTGTACGCGGAACACTTTCCACCGGTGCCCAGAGCACTTTGCGACTGGCGATTGCGTGCGAAAGGAAATCGGAGATTTATGCCAACAGGATATGTGTCGCTTTATTCAATTGTTGTGTGCGGCGTTTCATGGGTTTAGTTTTTTTTTTGCTGAGTGCTTCGAACGCAAATAAAACTAGGCAGTACACTTTTAGAGCCATTTAACTGTGGGTTAAACATTAACCTTTACGTAGCGAGAAAAGGCAATGGAAATTAATCGCTTTCAACCTGCTTTGAAGGAGCGGTGAAAAAATAGCCGTTTTTTGGTTTGAAAACGATAGTTATGTTTGCTGTGTGGTATTTTTAGAACAGTTTAATGATCGTACAAGGCAATATCCAGTACGGCAGGACGTTACGTTAGACCACGGTCTGCCGTATTCATATTAAAGTCACGTCCTGTGTCGTAAAGTGTCGGGAGATTGGTGCCATAATTTTTCGGAGTACCATAATAAGTGCACATTAGAGGGCCTTTCTAAACTTGGCCGGCTTGGCCGGATACTAATGGCAAACGAATGGACCCACCCACCATCCCATCAACGCCTACTGGGGGCCGTATCGTGAAGACACGCAGGAGAGGACTACGTGTCCTCTCCACTCACGCATGCAGCAAACAAGATTTAAACGTCGCACACACGCTGAATACTTAAAGCCCCCGCAGCACCCGCACTGCTTAGCCTGCGACAGGACCCTCAGCCACGTTGGCATTAGATTTTGCAGTCTCAAGCGACCAAATCGCTCCCGCGGAGACTGTGTGAAATGGACGGAACGTGAAATCAAGGCCACCCGATTGTCTGGCGTATTTGTTTTTCAAGCCTTCATCGAAGGGATTCATGTAGGGCGGGGGGGCGAGCCTTGCGTTACACACGTACCTTGTCCCGGGAGTGGCGTACGTGGGTCTGGTTAGTTCGGTTCGGCATCAAACACGCGCCACTCAGCAGCAACACATCATGCGGTAGCGGAAAATATTTACTCGCTTCAATTTATTTTCTAAACCAAACAACAAACACAAGCACCCAGCGCGGAGCGCTGTGCACGGTGAAGATTCATCGGTTCCACCTTGTTGTACTACTTCAAACCGGTACCGAAGGCATCCTTAAGTTGGGTGTTAGCCGTAACGCGCGGGGACGATAACGTACCATTCGCCTGGAAGCAAGGCGAACGAAAATCTGGCCGATGTTTTTGCAAACACTTTGGTTGCTGTAAGTTGTGTTATGCAGGGAAGGGGGGGCCACTGCTGACGTATCTTGAATATGCTTACGTATCAGGTAATTGCATTTAAAGGCAAACTTTGCCATCGGACGTTATTGGATTTTAGTGGGAAGTGCTTGCAAAGTTGCTAAAAATGGAATTTAATTTCTGTTTCGCTTGATGTCTTCCAGGAAGCAATGCTTCGTAATAATTGCAGTTACACACTATGCTGCCGAGCCCCACTTACACAATTCGGTAAAAACGATCCTTTTTGGATTCATTTTGTTTAACACGAAATTTATTCATTCGTTAGTTTGCTCACCGGTTTGTGAAGTAAATAATTCTCCAAAACAACGTATCAACATGTACAGCATTTAGCAACGTAGTTGTGATGATATTAATTCTAGTAGTATTTTTCTTTTATCCTAACATACTGAGCATAATTCTGTTTTTTTTTTCTCTTCACATTCTCTGCAGGCAATCTAAGTCATGATTTCAACACAAGCGGTACCTCGCACGGCTCACCGATCTACGGTGATGCGACCATAATATCGCCCCAAAAACGGGTAAACCGACGTTACATGTAAATATAGGTCAGGATAAGTGGCAACTGCATAGCTTAGGGCACTCGTTCAACTGAAGGCGACTGGTCAATATGTTCAACGTAGTACGGAAATCCAAAACAAACCCCGTGTTTTGCCAACTAGTAGCTGCTGTTAAGTTGTTCTGCTCTTTTTCTCCCATCGTGAGCACTCGTTCTATATTGGCATTGGTTTAACAAATTGAAATTCACTCGGCAATGGCAGCAGAAATTGAACTTCGAACATTTACCATAATAGTAATGTAATTTTTCTACTTATTTTGTTTTACTTAATGATCATTACTGCTATGCTTCTGTAAACATTGTTTGACGATATTAAGTAAACTCTTTCATTAATGACGATATTTTTCATGCTTATTACTATTTTGTTTGCTGACATTAGTGCTTCTTCCATGAGCCTTTGGCAGTTTGCTGCTGGTGAACCAACATTTGCAGCTCCTTTTTTTTCTTCTATGTGTGACTTAAGTATAGTTTGCTTTTTTTTTTTTTTGAATATAAATATCTGAAATATTGTTCGCCTGTGTAAGAGAAGAGAATGGTTGAGCAACGTTGAGAGAGGTCGGTTAGGTAAGGTTATTGAAATTAACAACACTATGTACATACTTCAGACTGTCGGTACTAGGTTAGTAAGCAAGCGAATAAATTCAAATTAAACAACTTTAAGGTTAGTTTGTGTTACTGTTGTTGCGTCGTTAAGCTCATACAGGGTAGGTTTTTGGGTAACAAAGATGGAGACATCCGATCATGCACTTTTTGTGTTCTTTATTTTTAAGCAATATAACATTTGTTTAATAATTAATTTTAAGACAAACAATTTGAGCTCATTGCTGTAGCGTAGATGTACAATGCATAGTAGGAACAGTGTTTGTTTTATAATCTTGATAAAATGGTAATTTAGAAATGCATGACTTCAACAAAAAAGATATGAGAACAAAGAAGATAATTTATAGTAATGCAATTGATCAAGGGGGTAGGATTTCCACCTTCAACCGTGCCCGTTGGTGCACTCGAATTCATCCTTTAGGTGCCGTGTCACAGTCGTTACTGCATCGGATCGAATCAGTCTCATGCATCCGAAGAGCGGCACACATCACCACACCGCAAGCAGCACTCCAAGCACGGCGGTAAACATTCTAGTCATGCCAGACACCCGAAACAATCAAACCCCTGAAAGAATGCCCAATTATCGTCCGGTTCCGGTTCTGGTACACCCGCCAGACAGGCTCGTACACTCTCCTCGATGGCTAGCTCCACGTTGCGGTTGCTTTTTGCGGAACATTCCACGAACGAGTTCGCATTGATTGTGCGCCTTAACCGTTCGCCTTCACCCGTCGACACCTCGTTGGTTTTTCCTTTCCGATTATCCAGCTTGGTACCTTGGCACAACAGTGAGCATGGTGTTAATCGTCTATTGTTATCGGAATATATTTAGATCTAATGGATTACGGATCCTTACCCAGCAGTACGATTGGAACGGGCGGGTCCGTTTTGATCTCGGGCATCCATTTAGTGGACACATTTTCGAATGAAATTCTGTTGTCTATACTGTAGCATAGGAGAAAACAATGTGCCTGTGGGAGAGATAGATGCGTTATCGATACTATAGCAGTTAACTAATTTAATGTAACACAAAAATATGATATGCAGTACTAGATTCAACAGCTTAGGCTTCAAAGCTAGATACATCAAAGGGTTTTTTTTTGCAATTTTGAGCACCGATTCTGTGGAAAATACATGAGACATCACTGCCCCGATATGCTGTGTTTGATGTCGGTATGTTGTACGCATTCGTAGAGACACTTGCCAATTGTGTTTTTATGTAACGTTGCTGGTTGTTGTATATATTTTGAAGGTGGTTTTTGCTTGCTTCAATATATGCGTGAGGTTTTCTGAGCATCAAAGCAAAAAATAGAGTTCCTGCGCTCGTATGATAATATACACGCAGAGCACTCATCATGTTTTACGTTACTTCTGCCACTTGAATAGCTGAGAGGTTTTGTTCCACCTCTTTAACACTGCTGTTACCATTTGCACCTTTATTGAGAGCTTAGATATTGATGCTTATTGCGCATCAAACAACTACTACTCTCGGCTGACTATAGTGACATACGATGAGAATATTTTGATCGCGCTGTGAAGGATGTATTGACATCTTTTTAATCTTTTTTTTTTAATAAAAAGACATTGCAGTTTTGTATATACCAAACGTATTTTTCGGCTAATGATAAGAAATTTTCGTCGTTTAATATGAATGTGAACGTCTTGTTTATGAAAATTACCTTTAAGCTAGCTCAAATATCATCAGTTTTTCATATTAAACCTATAAATTGATATTCTGACTGATTGTGTGAATAATGTTATGAACACCTAACTCTTATCTTTTTTATCGGCCCAACAACTTCAGAAGGCCTAAGGCTTGTCATTTCTAACTTTCATTGACTTTATTTACCCATAGCCTAATAGTCTGTCCTGCGTACGGGAGATCGGTCCGAATGGGATTTTGGTCCGGTCCGTTCGTGTGAAAACCCGGCGCCGCTACCAATACACTACCAAACCCTTATACGCTTACACCAACCTAACGCTTATAGTGGAAATAATAAGAAGCTATTAATTATTGGGAATTGGTTGTAAAATAAACAACGTTACTGTTGTATAATACTTAATCGTGTGAAATGGCATGTAGATAAACGTTTACAATCTTCGGAATTCGGAATTTACAATCTTCGGATTCGGAAATGAATCAATATACGTGTAAAATCTGCTGCTGCTATAAAATGACGATCGATATGGATAAGCCTATCGCGAAGCAAGTCTCAGCAAGATAGTACCACGCTGTTATCAACCATAATGCAGGATGTGCATGATACAAATATACAAACGGTTGATTGCAATACGTGCAGCCATCTCGCATGCTGGTCCGGATGCGTAATTTATGGACTATCGGATCTAATTGGCACCGGTAGTACCAATTCCGCTTTAGGAAAAGTGATAAAGTGAAGACAAATGTGTTAAATTGCGCATGCCAAAACTTACAACAAATGTTTAAGTATTGCAGCTGATCTTCGCTTGGTTGTTCCTATAACCACTGGCATGTAAAAACTGGGGTTATTAACCTTATTTAACCTAATCAATTAACCTCTTTCACAACGACAACCAACAAACAACTGTTACTTTTGTGTTACAATTAACATGTTTGGCTATACAGTGTATGGCGTATATATATGATGATAATGATGAGTCCCACCTTAAGAGGAACGAATTTGTCTCTAGGATATTTAAAAAAATTATAATACGTATCATTAAAGAGTAGTCTATTATTTCAAAACCATAACCAAACCAGAGCTACCCTACAACATAGTTGATCACTTTAGGTTGCTTATAGCTATATAAACTATTATATTTACTGAACTCTATAATGGCCTGATATTTCGTGCGTGTCTCAAATCATTGTCGACTAATTCATGACTAAGCAACGGAGGCTTCCGAAATTGACATCTGCACACGCAAGAAAATGTATATTTCTCTAGGGGCTAAAAATGTATAGCAGAATGCTTAGTACTGTAGCGAATGAATCGTCCTGGTGTAATTTCAAACAGTCCTGTGTGACATATCATATCGAAAAAAAAAAACAAGTGATCGTAAACTTTAGTTACCAACTGTAGAAAGTTATTTAACAAAACAAATTAATCAGAAGAATTGTTTTTTTAATAGAAAAACTTGCCAATGACTCATGATCAAGCCACATTCCATTCCGACTCACTCAGATATGCTTAACTGACCTTTACCGACACATTTCCCGTCCAACACCTAAGCGATACAGTGCTGCTTACCCGTTTGTAAAACTGTTGCCTGATTTTGTCATACTCTTCCTGGCCGGCCGTATCGTGCAGCTGGATGGTGTACTTCTGACCATCGAGTATCATTTCAATTGACTCCTTATCGTATCTGCGGTCCAAACATTCGATGGGTACGGGGGCAATTGGGGGATGAAAAAGAAACCCAAAAGTGCAATGATGTTAGCGGTAATCGTGAGCACCGTTTCGTACACTTACATCGTTGGTTCGTAGAAGTTTTTGAACGACTTGTCCGTGTAGGCGTGCAGCAGGCAAGTCTTGCCGACCGCACCATCCCCAACGACGACGATGTTGAATATATGTGTGGTCATGTTCTCGTGCAGCGATACAGCGGAAGCACACCTCTGCACCCTGTTGCGCTGACACACACGGCGGTGTGTCTTACTGGTCCTTTGCGTTCTCCACGCCAAGGGGGTCACTTCACACGGGTTTTGCAGCGCTAACCACACAGCATTTATTTACCCACCCAGGGCACTACGCCCACCTAAGCGGCCTTTCCGGTCGATCGGAGATCGAACACTCAAGAACGGAACGCTTCCGCACGCAAACTATCGATCGTGCGTGAGTAGGCTCGATGCGTTTGCGCTAAAGTGCAGCTTCCACTGTCGCACCACGAGAATTCCGGCACTCAAACCCCTAAGCTTAGGTGGTAACACTGCACTGGAAATTTGCCCATCTGCCCGTTATCGATGGCTGGCTAACACTGGCCACGATTGGTGACGACCGCCACGGCCTTCCGATACTTCCTGCTGGGCATTTTCGCTTATCTTCTCCGTGTGTTCGGGGTAAGAAAGGGGGAGAGACCTCGGCGGGTGTCTTCAAGCGCGTGAGCTCACAAACATTCGTACGCGTACGGTTTTGTACCGTTGGGCGGCTGCCGGTGACTAATGTGACGGAATACAGGGAGGTCACCCCGCTGCGGCACCTAATCGAGTGGGTCTGCCGATAAGCGAGCGAAGGAAACTCTGTGACAACATACATCGCACCTTTTATGCCCCCTCGTCCCGTGCCGGCCCGTGGTCGCCGATGCGATGGGCGGGTACATAAATATCCCTAGAACGGAGAAGCGTAACCGATGCGAGCGAGAGAGTGCCACCGTCGGTGTCGGTGAGTGACCGATACGACCGGTGTGTAATGTTGCTCGAACCGAACAAGGCGACTACGTTTGATGTCGGTGTTGGTTAAATTTGTGATAAGCGATAAGAAACAGTGTTTCCGGATGTAGCATTTACAAAGTGATGAACAGTGGTTTGCACAAGATTCGCTGTTGCTGTTAAAAATATAAATTTCATTCCTAATTCGAATTATCAAGCAAATAATTAACTGCTAATAAATTTAATTCAATAGATTTTTTGTATGTTGTGTAATAGCAAAGTTTTTACATGATGATTTTGTTTGCCAAATATTCCCCTTGTACGACAATTTTTTTTAAACAATTAGTGCGAATCAATATTTTTTGTATGTAGCCAGTAGCAATAAATGATTTTAATTAATTGATAATAATGGCATGTTGATAATATTAACACAATTATTATATAATAGTGACACAATTATCACAATTATTATTATTATATGACAATTATTATATTATTATTAAAATACCATAATTTAACGAATAAAATGTACGAAAACATTCGACATCCGATTTGTTACACACTGTATTGTATGACTGTTGCAGCACGTAAGGTGACATTTACCGATGGTTAGTACCCAGACAAGGAAGTGGATAAGTTCTCGCCTCTAACCTCAAAAGACTTCTGCAGGCACACGGTGTACGAGTTAAATCAACGAGCCGAGCGCCGAGAAAGGCGATCGAAAGCCCTTGCGAGCTTAATATGCATCCGTTTCCTCGCCCGTTGGAGGTGCATTTGTGCCGACCCAGTTGCATTCAGTTTGATCCACAGTTCGACCGCACACTCGCACATGTACGGGGATTGTACCGATTTGCTTTGCTATTAGACGAAACGAGCCTCCGTCGAGGTAAAGTTTGTTAGTGTCGTTAACAGCAGTATAACCATTGGCCGGACCACGCTCTTTGTTGTGAAGATTTCGAGCTTAGTTTTACAGTTTCGGTTAGGGCGATAGCGAACGGGATGAAACAAGTGATTGGCAAACGTGCCATAAATTACAGCCAGGGGTCAGACATTGAGTGACGGAGATTATTGATAAAATGGCTGACATTAATCGATTAGTGGGGTGCCGTTGGCATTTATTCTCGAGTGTATTTTATTGTAGATGCTTTAGAAAGGGAATTTTAATATGTGCATGGTATGATTTAGACAATTATTGATATATTTCCGTGTCCTATTTAAACTTCAAAATTAAACTTTAATTTTCCATCGCATATAATAAATCTAAAATTATAGAATGTCATTATATTTGAACAATTGACCAATTTTTTCCGAAATAATAGTCCTCGTGTCCATTAAAAGTTGTGTTTTATGAAATAAAAATGGTTACTACTTGATATATTATATGCTCAATATTGTTAAAAATAAAATTATTAAATTTTATATATTTAAACTAAAGCAATTATACTGCATAAATCAATTACAAACAAGAATAAATAAAACGTGTTTGGCAATAAGTAAGAAGAAGGATAAATGTTTATTAAAAAGTTAATTACCATTCGATATTATGCTTGGAATGTATTTTATTTACTTTTACTCCTAAATTGCCTTTCCGATGGAGGCGCCCGGTAGTTTAAGTAAACTAATCAGAAAACTCCGTGCAAGTGTACATCAAAGGCATGTTTGTCAACATACCGCTGTGGCCACCGTATAAAATGTTGCAATCATCTACCATCGAGGTGGGCAAACCATTTGCTTTTCTTTCAATAACGTAGCAGATGTATCGATCCCTCCCCCTTCAGGTCGGGATCATTCCCGAGGCGTACAGTGAACCCCGACAGTAACATTAACCGGGTCGTGTACGGGTTATCTTTGAATCTTGGCCCGTGCAATTAGCAGACATGCGGTATGCGGTTCCGGTGTGCGTACGTGCATGGGGCCGGTTTTTTGGTCAGGATTAGCATTACCGGGTAGCTGACCGGACATTGAGTTTGAAGTAGGCTCGAGATGGTATGCGAAGAATTACGGCAAGGCGCATAGTAATGAGTGTGCCTTATCGCGTTTACCAGACCCCGTGCCCGGTGCGTGCGTGGGCCGAAACGAACGAGTGGGTTTTCCCACTTCACAGTGTGGGACACAGCGAAAGCATGAGTTGCGTTGCGGCTCAGGAGCTAATCGCATTAGAATGGCCATCCATTACCGACCTCTCGCGTTGGGTGCGATACGGTGCAGTCCCGGCTACTATCGGTGCATGTTGTAGTTGCAATTTTGGGGGAAAACCTGCCTGTCGCACTCGGATCACTCGGCAGTAGTCAGTGGTGAAACGGGTTTTACATGGTTCCGGCATGATTGTGAACCATCGAGGCCCCGATACGGGATATTCGCGTTTGATGAGCGCAAATGGTGGGTGCACCTTAAAGGATGGTGACCATACACACCCTGCGGCACTGGCTAGCGATTGATGCTTCGGTGCCATTTTGGCCCGCGGCACATGACAGCCCCGTGATGGCGAAAGGATCCGCTCAACTCTATTAGGATCGGCGTCGGAAATGGGCTTAAGGATATGTCGCGTTGCTTTAGTGTCCGGCTCCCTGTTGCGTTTAGCGATCCTTTTCATTTTGCAAACTCTGCATCTGGTTGTTTTTTGTTTCTTTCCTCTGGTGACGTCGTTTGCATTCCGCACGGTGAGATTTACCTGCAGGGAGTTGTGATTTCCTCGGTTGGGATTTTCGGAAACGCAATGGACAGATCCGGTTTGCTTGCAACGCACGGAACGCGTCCCTTGGTGCATACGGGCGGATGGATTGAAAGCTCACAAATAGCAATCAACGGAACCGGCGGGACATTGAACGGACCCGCCTCGATCATCGCCGTTGCCAGTCGAATAAATATCACTTCTGATAATTTGAAGTGCGAGCTTTTATAGTGCCGGATTTTTTTTTCTCCACCCCAACCCCGGAAAGCCAACGATGATGTTGAAGACCGTTCTTTTATCGAGTGCCGTCTCGTTTCGGTTTGTTAGCAAGTGGATAAAACGAACCACTGCACTTCATCGCGCGTTGGCGCGTTCGTTGATCGGTCGATCCGCGTTGTGGTTGTTTCGTTCGTTTCGCGAGAAAGTTTGGGTGCATGTGAAATACGAAATGAAAAGGTGCCCCAGCTGGCGTGAGCTTCACCGCGAAGCCAATTGCTGAGAAATTTCATACGGGATGGTTCGGGGGGTTTTTGCACAAACGGACTCGAAGATCAAACTCTCGTTCTGGATTGGGAAATTTTTGAGAAACTTTCAAACAAACCCTTGAGGAAGTGGGCAATGTTAAGAATCAAATATTAGGTGGATAATTTGCGATCACATTAGTAACTTAATTCTAGACTAGTTGTCTAATTTTATGACATTTAATAGTACTTAACAGTCGTAATTTTTTAAGGCATTTTGATTTGACCATAGTGAGTAAAATACACAGCTCTAAAGAATTATACAGTACAAGTGCTGACAGGACGCCTTAACGCAATTTTTTTTAGAAGCATTTAAAGACTTTTTGACCTTTTTAAGATAACATTTTCTATGTCAATTTTACAAACACTTTGCCTGAATAGAACCATTTGTTGAAAATAAATTGACCACTTCACTTTACCAATTTTACTGCAATATTTACTTCGCGTATTAAGTTCAACTAATTTTTCGTTAGAACGCAAGGACATTTACTCTCAAGAATAATTAACCAGTTCGTTGCCAATAATAAGACCATAATGATATCGCGTCTAAAGATCAACAAATACATTCATTACCAATGTTCTGATCCTAAGAACTTTACTAGTCGTAAAGCTTGAATATTAAGATGTAATTGATTGAGATTTGCGTCGTTAGATCGTCTAATAGTTTCGTTATAATATTTTGCTCCCTATACACGAGTATCAAGAGTTTGCTGTTCCACAAAATGCCTAGACCCCCTCAGGTAATCCTCCCTTTAAAACAGAAAAAGATATTATAGAGAAATGTAAACATTATAAAGAGTGGCTAAAGCAAAATAATGTTGATTTGAGAGCTGACTCCGAGAGTTCATAACAAGCTCTGTGTTAATGTGCCATCAAATAATTCAAGAAATTTACGTCTTAAGATAAAACAGAACGACTTTGTGATCAATATTAAAATATATTTTTTTAATTATTTTTTATTAGCAACAATTAACTTCCCCGTGAATAGAGCAAATCATCATTAGTATACATCAAGGTGTGCTACTAACGCCAATCACTCAAGGGTTGGTGTGTACTGATCGCACCACCTCGAAAAGTGCCCTTTGTGTGGAATGTCAATCCCCGGACGTACCAGTGGGGAAACAATTTGATTAAAAGCAAACACGAAACCATACAAAGCGTACCGGGGCGCGAGACAGCGAGCGTCCAACGGGCGGAATTACGAGGCGGGTGGCGTTGTGAATAACCCGGCCAAACCTACCGAACGTGTACATTCCGGCAAGTTTGGGCTGAACCGCGAAAACCACACTCACACAACCGAATCACCATTGCCGAATGCGTTCCACTCTGGCCGATCTCGGTGGATTTTTGGTGCACCGGTATATCCGATTCCGGGGTTTCCCGTTTGGTTTTGCTGTGGAACTTGCCCGGTTGGGTGGGCGCCGGGAAGGGAACAACGGGGAAGCCTTTTTCGGTGGGAAAATGGTACCGCTCCAGAAGGCTGTGTTGTGCTAGCTTGTGGCCAAAGCGCCAGCAGCAGCTCCCAGCACCTGGAGTTCCTGCCCTCCCCCCACACGTATACACACATTCGCATACCGGATGTGGTGGGTTTCTCGCCAGGGTGACATGAATTAACGTGCTAACAAATGGTTGACCGCACGGTAGACGCACGCAAAATGGGGCGCAAACACTGAACGCATTCTACCGCACCCGTAACCTATTGCGTTTGGCCATCCCCCTTCCACGCATCGGTCCGTTTCCTGTGATCGATCGATAGTACGGCTAATTGGGCAGCGGTGTAAATAGAAGGTAGCGGAGAGAAAAAAAATAGCAAACCAATTCGTACTGTAGCCCACCCCGACCGGCAGTGGTCAGTTTGACCAAGTGAGTTGGCTGTAGGGAATCAGCAGCTTTTGTTTTTTGTTTTGGTGTGTAGAAGGAAGTATAACAGCAAAAAATTACACCATTTGTCGCAGTTCCAATGGTGGATGGTTTATGGTGCACAATTGATAATAAATATTTGCTAATTTGCTCTATAAAATAGCGGAAACCAATGTATCGGTTACTGTGTGGGGTGGAATAATAGTGCAGAAAAATTGGCGTAAAAAAGCGAACCCCATAGGCAAAACCAGCGTGCACTTTTGCTGACCCGTTTTGTACGCCTCCCCCGGATCAGTGTGCCTTGTAAGCTTGATTTATCCCGTTTTATTAGCATTAGTGATTTGTTATGTGAGTAGGAAGTGTTGGTTACGTGGCTCGATACACCTACCATTTTTTTTTGTTCATTTTTAGACCAGCAAAGACCAGTTATGGGTATCATAATTGGTTATCCGAACAGTGTTTAATGACAGGTAATAATGTGCCATGATTTGATCGCTTCCAGGAAGGCAATACAATACCGATATGGTTGTATGATGCTACAATGCACTTAAATGGTTTGTGAAATTATAGCAGGAAGAAGCAAAGTCCATAACGTTAGGATCGGTCAATATATTTTTCATGGTCAAATTAAGATTAATAAAATAGAAATAGTGTAAATTTGTTTACTTCACGGTTCTATTTTATGGTTGTAATGTCCTAAGGCAACATTTTATAAGTTTAATTCGTTTGCAATGTTGCCACATAGTATGCTGCATCTTGCAATAGAATATAATTTATCAGTATGTTACAATAGTTAAACTTTTTTTTTAATTTAAATTGTTTGGAAGGTACAGAATTCATACATAATGGATCACTACTTCGAAACAATATACATCAATTTCATCATCTTGTATTGTATGAGATGTTAAAGAAAATGTAGAAATATTGTATCTTATTGATGTTGTGTATATCTCTCAGTTGAGCAGAGCTGATTAAGAGAGTTCATAACAAAGCTGAATTATTGTGCCATCAGATCGTTCAAGAAATATACGACTTAAGATAAAACTGAAAGACCCGACTTTGTGATAAATCTTTAAATATCCTTTTCTATTATTTTTTCTTGCTAATATTAAAATTTCATCACCCAAAGATTAACAAATGTCAAAAATAGACGGTAAAGTTGAGTGCTTTGCAACTGCTGACGTGATTTGGCTTGAGGAATGGATTATTTAAATGCACGTGGGATAGAATTATCGTTAGTCAGCATATTTCATAATTAATTGTCACCTGGTTTTGCTATCCTTTTGTTTATTTATCTACAAATACTAACAACATAATTGAAGCTAATGGACTGCAAAAATAAATGACTTAGTGTGGTTTAGACCTGTTTTTTTATCTTAAGCCACTCGGTGTTGAAATTATCGGATTACACACAACGGAACCGTCCTCCTTATAGGATATACATCACAAACAGTGGCCACTGAAACAACTCGCCGTACGCCGCTACGACAGCACGAAGAATATGCATCATGCAAACCGCACCAGCGCTAAGCATGAACACATAATTATCCACGATTACCCCAGCTATTGAATAAAGTGCCGATAGAAATATTTAAATCAACTCTCCAGAAAGTGCAATTCAATTTCCAGCTCACCAAGCTGTTCGGTTTGCTTACGCTTACCAAAGGGAATCGAAAAATTCTCGCCGGTACGTCAACAATACCATGGTGTGCGGCACCGGGGGCGGCTGTACTCCACGGTGTGCACTAGCGCCGAACCATTCGCTCCGATGTGTATCTGGTGCACCACACCGTTCCGTACACGATGCGGTTTGAAGCGAAAGCCTAATTGATAATTTTTTCCCATCCCCGCGTACGATCAATTACACCTTTTGCCGCGCATTCGGAAAGGCTTCCGATAACATGATCCGGGCAACACACGGTGTACCGGGCGGGGTAAGTGCACTGCATAATGTGCTCGTCCGAGTCGTGCTGGCAGCGGAATACCTACGGGGCGGTACGCGAAAGTGCATTTGCATCATTTGCGTTACGTGTGCCGAATGAAGCGCATGATGGTCCGGACCGTGCTGCTGATGACGATGATGATGATAGTGTTTCTGTCATATTTTTCGCCGGTTTAGCTTAGGGGACCTGTCAATGCGGTCCAGCCGAGAATATGTGACGATGCGGGTGTGTTGTTTTTTTTCATAACCCCATTTCCCGAGAGTGGACACTTGTGGACTAGAATTTCAGCCCCGGAATATGATGCCATTCCTCGGGATCGGGGACCGTATCGTTGGGATTTTCGCGTCACCCCTAGCGAGTGGTTCCATGACTCGGGGTGGACATTTCTCGCCACCGTCCCGGTGATGGGTTTGGGGTTTTAAATATCATTAACATTATCAGCGTAATTACGGTTGGCAAACTGTTTTACGCTCTAGTTTGCAACTCGCGGCCTAGCGTGAAGATATTGGCCCGTCTCTGCATACCTGCATTCGAGCTGCAATCATGTATGGGTGTGTGGATGGAGAAATTATTCGAATATGAAATTGATCGTTACGATAGCAGTGCGGTGCAGGTGAGCGAATATGCTGATGAGCAGTAGAAGTAGCAGCAGGTACTAAAACAACACTACTCAATGATGGCTAAACTGACCGAGGTCAGCATGAAAATGCACTTGCCTAGCATGCTAGTATGCCGTATCAGAATTCGGATGATGTTCGGGGTAGCTGCTCTGATGCAGAACCATTAATGTGGCTAATAATATGTGAACGCGGCGAGGAATGCAACAAGCTGCAAGCTTATGCGGGTTGAAGCAAAATGTGACGATGTTGTTTTTTATTCTTTTGAAATTTAAAATATTTCTACCTTTCGTTATAGACGAGCATTGTTCAACGCGTTGAAGTTACTGAAAATGTATTCCTGTTTCTATAGATATTTATGTCATTGAGTGTTTTTAGATCCTGAAGATTAATTTAAAAAAAAGATAATATCAATATTTGTATATTGATTGTTGCTTGGAAGCTTCAGCTGTTGAGCTGCTTGATTGATTTGTGCATAAGCCTATTAACTGCAGCTTCGGGATTATTCGTCAGTAAGCTCAGTTTGCTCAAGTTCTTCTTCTTTATCGGCACAATAATCTCAACAGGTCTGCCATTTCTGTCTTTTTTGGCTTTATTTACCCGTAATAGTTAGTCCTGCGTACGGAGGATTGGTCCGGATGGGATTTTGTTCCGGTCCTGGCGTGTGAAGATCAACGCCGCTATCAATACACTACCGAGCTGCCTCGAGTTAACAGTTGCTCAAGTTAACAGCACATTTCAAACGATCATGGTCATTTCACGCTGCAAAAAGCACTATTAGGAAATCGATTTGATAATCTAGGAGTCAGCAAACTGTTGTAAATTCGATTAAAACCTCCTATTCTTAACTGTAAGTAGTTTATTTATTACTGTCTAAAATACCTTGAATCTGGTATTTATTGATTTTTTATATTTATTTGATGCTTTTGTCGAAACCATGTTACGGGTCTGATGACCAATATTTAATATATGAAGAAAGATTATTGCTGAAACTTCTAAATATAAACTCCAAAATAAAAAAAGTATATGAAACTAGTTTTCATAAATAGTGAAACTTGTTTTGAACAAATTCTGCTGCTACGTTACACTAAAATTTTATTTAAAATAATAAAATATCCAAAAACTTATGGTATCTAATTTAGTCATACTAGAAACAAATTTTACTACATATTATAGCCATAAAATAAAACATTAGCACATGCTTTGTATTTAATATTTCATAAAATTGGAATTCTTCACCCGTTTTTGAAGGTGAATGGTGGTTGTGACAGTCGTTTGCATTTTAAAGTGCAAATTAATTTTCATAATTATCTCCCAAGCGTTTGTAACGCTCCGAGGTGTTTGGTTTGGTTGGGTTCAGGTGAAACATGAAACGGTACCATTTCTGGCCACCCGGCTACTGGTCACCCCAGTACGCTAGACAGGTGTGTACGTGTGTGTATGTGTGTGTGCGGGCGCTCGTGTGTATACTGTTGCTGATTCAGCATACTCCGAACCCATGCTTATAACACCGAAATGGGCTTTTAATATCACGCAAAACTCTCGCAAACTGTTGGATATTATCTCCACCGGCCAATCTCGACCAGTGCGTGTATTCCCTAGTCGCCACAGTGTGTGCACGTGAAAAGCTGACCTCGGATATCGCAATGGTGTGGGGAGGGAGAGGGAGGAAACTTTCGCCTGGGCTGCTTGGCAAACCGATATGAGCTTTCCCCGAGCGGTGGGACACTATCAATTCATTATATCACAAAATCCGTGTACAGTTGATGCTCAGGATGTTGGAACGTTTAAGGAATGGTTACGTCTGGCGGGTTACGGGTGGGTGGGGCGAGAAACGAGGCGAGCCGTTTTTTTTTTTACCAAAAACCGTCACCGTCACCGGTGTAGTACTGTTTGAAAAATAATCAATTTTAAACTGTCATCGTGATTAATGCAGATAATAACGGTAATTAATAGGATAATTCTGGAATCCCAATGCTTTTCGTTTCCATTTCCTTCTTGCCTGTGCGGGTGCGGAGGGAAGGGGGGAACGTCGACGGTATTCCGATTGCGGTTCGGCTGCGTTATTGTTTTACAGTTGTTGAGCTAAAGTGCGCCGTACCAAACAACCCACCAACCCACCGGACCCCGGGTCCGATGACCGCAGCAGCCATCGTTGGAGCACTGTCACAAAACGTGAACGAAGGTTTGCCGTACCGCGAACGCGGTAGGTGTTCTCACTTTAACGATGATGTTATGTGCTTAAGTGACCGCTTGAAAATCCATCGAACCGCGATCGGTTCGCTGGGAGCTGGTTTTTTTTTTGTTGTTGTTGCTTCCTTATTTGACACTCCCTCCGATGCGCCCAACCGCACCCGGAAGCGATGGAAATCGGATGCACGCACCGGGAGGAAGGACCTACTCGAGCTCATTTAAATGATACGTGCGTTTGATTAATGGATGGTCATCGATGGGAAGCAATAAATTGGCGATGTGAAAATTAAGTACCTGTTTTTGTATTTAATCTTCCCGCGACCGGTTGCGCAACCGGGCAGGGTACATCGTTTCTCGCTTTGTTTTTAATACAATGTTGTTGCTGTTTTTTTCAAACTATGAAAACATTTGCCCCTTCGGGTGTGTGTGTGTCGAAGCAACAGAGTGCATCTTGATAAGGGAAGGCTCGTGCTAATGGTTTTGCTGTTGCAGCAAATGAAGGGTGACGTGAACTATGAATGTTATTATTGTCAGTAATTTGATAGGATAATGGGGGTTGATATATTCACAACGGTGTAGCGAAAGTGACATTTTTATTCATTTCGAAATGGTAATCATAACCACGAAAGACTCTACTGCATGACGATAATTAAAATTGTTTAGCATTCTAACATTTAGTTTGTTGTCTTTCCTATCCAAAGCTGAGTTGACAATGTACTTTTTTAACAGGGTGTACTTTATTGAAGTGAATAATGCATTAGTTTTCAACTATTTATGTCAAATATATCAACACAATTTTGAAAGCAGGAAGATAAAAGGAGTTTTGAATGGGGTATGAAGTTATTCACTAAGACCTCCTTCTATAGTTGCACAGTAAATGTTAAAATATTCCTGCGGCATGCGTTTACTTCATGTAGGATTATGGGTTTGATGTTACATAGCTTACATATGTTTTAACAAAATGTTTCAAGACTTTTTGCCTAGAGAGTGTTTTGAGTCGATTTTTTAATATGAATCTTCTTTGAAGAATCATTCAAATCAGGAATCAACCCTCAAAAGATTGATGAATCCTCAGAGCAGTGGTGGATCATCATGCCCCTTGGAGGCCTATGGGAAGCGGAATGAAAGTTGGTTCATTTAAGAATCTTTGAAATAGTAGAGATTCAGCTTTATTCATTAACATCCACAAAACCTACATTGATTGCAACAGGTAAATTTAATCTAAAACGAGAGCTAGAAGTGTTTTAGAATGCCAATTGGAGTTATTTAATGTTTTAAAAATCGAAAAGAAACTACACACCCAAGTACTCTTTTGGGGAAAAAAACAAGAAAAATAATGGTATCGCTGAAGAAGAATAAACATATTTCGACACATTAATTAAACATGCTTGAAAATTTACCGATCAATACACTATATTATTGAACAGTATGTTAAAATACTGCGCTACCGATGTGAATCTGGACGTTGTGAAGTACGAAATGGACGAGAATTTAAATTGGATCAAGAATTTATCACGAAGAAATTCTTTTTGGCAGAAATCGAAAAAAGAAATTGCTTCTGATAACTCATCGAAAGACCTGTGAGTTTCTGACAAAAAAATCTGCTTCAGTAGATGGAGCGATGCAGAGTATGCCTATCGTTAGTCTGAAGTTTCCGACAATAGAAAAGAGTTTTTTATTATTGTTTGACATCAGCAAAATACACGAGAATCGTATTGATGAGTTCCAAAATTCTGTTTGGGTTGATTGGAAATATGTAAAGCTGAAAAAGCAGGGCATAAATGGAACAAAAGTATGCCTCAAACACAGAAAGACAAGTTATTCTAAGAGTTATTGAGGATAGAAATGGGATTGTCTACTCACTGTACAATGTAAAATAATCTGTTGTTTCAATTGTAGAACTGTACAATATTACTAGTACATATTACCTATAATTGGCCAGTTTCAGAGACTACAGCAACCTATCTGCAATTAAAATGCAATCAAACTCAATTGAATGTAATGAAATCCTCGGAAATGATTAATATTTTAGAAAACAGATAAATGTTTTCAAATATTTGAAAAGATCTTTCGGATTGAACGTAAAGCCCTTCAATTAAATCATTCTTACATTGTTTAGATTGTTTCACTGAATGCTATTGTGTTTTACTAAATGAAGTTAGTAATGCAAATTTTAAATAACTATCGTAACAGCTAACAATAATGAATAAACAACGTAATCTGTCGCGTGGATCTTTCTACCTACTTCGTTCTAATCCATCCATTCTTACAATGTACACCAGCTGATGATGTAAACCGGAACAAAAACCGATTGTAAACAAATCCGATTTGTACATCGGTGCAAGCGGTAATTGGAAAACATTTTCCTTGCCGGCTGTTACATAAACCGGAACAGCGTTTGTTTCCGAGCGTGCATGAAGAATCTCGGAAACCCTTTCCACAACAGTCGCTCAACTTTGAGATGAGCGTCAACGGTGCAACTTTCCCATTCCCCCCCACGTAGCCTACCAGCCTGCCAGTGAAAGTGTTCATTTACACATTATGCTAGGGCAGAGGCCAACAACATAAACGCCTGTGCCACGTGAATCGCAAAAAGGGTATCGGAGGTTTGCTTGCTGTGGGTAAACACATTTCACTTCCTTTCGGGGCCGTTGTTTTAATTTAACGAAGCACAAACTATCGCACTAGCTTCGCGCACGTGGCATCCATTTTAAGGAGCTGTTTGGCGTTCTAACACATCCGTGAGCTTAATCGTGCCGCTTGGACGAGAAAGTTTCTCGGCCGCTCGGTAGCTACCGGACGTGGTCGTCCATGTGTCGCCGAGGCTAGCGGAAACGATTCGAGGTGGGACAGATTCTGATGAAACTGATGGACAATATGTCATCCTTTGGAACGTTTTAAATGCATCTTTGAGGAAATAAAACTGTTGTGCAAGAATGCATTCAATGTGTTCTATGTTTTATAGTTATATTTTCTTTGTATAATATACACAAAGAAGTCTTCAGCAATAGGACAATAAAATAACTTTGCAATTTGCTTCTACCACACCATCAAATTGAATTCTATTATCTCGGTACAAATCCGAACCAGAGTCGCACCGTAACGTCGACAGCCATTTTATTAAGGTAGGATTACCGAAAAAGAACTGATACAATCAAAACGGTTGCATTCTTTCGCTTATGCCCCCGGATGCAGCTGTCACATACACTCGTTTAGTGTTGTGCAGTGGCTCGTCTTAGCACTTGCACGTGCAAAGGAAGTGAACCGATAGTGGTGCTAGCGTCTCCAAAACGATCCTCATAACCAGCTGAAGGGAGCACATGGACCAGAGCTAGCAGCGCTGGCTGATGCTTCCGGTTTCGGTTCACCTTTTGTATTGTAATACCGGACGGTGATGATGAAGGTACTCGGATCGTGCACCACCAAAATCATCCACCGAAAACTCTCATCCACGGCTCAGTTTCATGGTTGGATTGTTTGACAAGCATCACTTTCGGGTGCAGTTTTTCTGGGTAGTGTATCGCAGCACGGCTGATGCAGATGCAAACACCAGTGCACAAGAATCAACATTCGGAAGCATCTTTCGGCCACCTTCGGTATGCTGGGTGGGTGGCACCGACGGAGCGCGTTTGTGCTCAAGATGCAGCAAGGAAACATGATCCGGGGTGTGATGCTCGCAGGATGCGATAGTGACGAACAAGTTGTGCGCAAGTTGTTTTTGCAAATCGCTCGTAACACTTTTACACCTGCGCCTTTTGAGTTTGCTGGCGGGTGTTGCTGGTGCAACGATGCAGTTAAATGAAAATAGAACGGTGCCCTGAAATGGTGCAATCAAACGTATCACAATTTTGCATATTAAAAGTAATTATTTATAGTAACATGTAATTCGTTAACTATGTTCATTTAATATTTATGAAATTCTCAAATGTAATATTTATGAAACATCTCTCATTGAAAATGTTACTAAACTAAATGAAACTTTTGAGCATTTTATTCTATGGTCGAGTAGATGATTTAATCAATTCGTTTCTATGTTGTTGTTTTCCTATTGGTTGTTCATTGTTTAAAGCATTGTTTTTTTACAATTTTTTTCTTCCGTGTTCGTTGTTATTCGCTTATCTCATGGCAGATCAGTATGAGTTTTATATAACTTGTTATTCTTCGCAATGCCGGTTTTTCTTCTATACTTTTTGAACTTTTCTTTTCTTTTTTTTGTTTTTATCTTTTGTTTTGTTTTTCTCTTTTGGTTTCTTCGTAAAATAAAATAATGGTTTTCTTTTTTCGGGTCATTTATTTAAAAATTTGTTATAAACATAGAAAAGTTTCAAACTTTACATTTGTTTATTTCCGTAAACATTTCCGTTTACGCATTGCGAATCACTGAAGTAACATCACATGAGTTTCACTTCCACGAAAACGCATAGTTAGTGCCGTAACTGTTTCCGAGACATAAAGTTCGAATGTGTAATCATCAACCTCTGCTTGCATGTAATTAATTGTGGCAAATGTTAGTTTCGTACGAAATTTATCGCCAATGCAATTTGCTAATGAAATACTCACCTATGGGTAGTGAGCGCAAAGTGGTTGAATGGTGGGCACAAGTAGCCTTGTTTTTCGTTTAATTTCCGTTCCATTCGGCTCACACTGCATTACATCGTCGTAATGTAACGAGCTTAAAAAAATGTCCCTCCCATCGCACCCGTTCTACTGATACGTTTCGGTATTTCGGCTGTGTTTGCTCCATGTTCATAAATGTGTATGTTATGTGGAGTGTAATGGCAGAAGTAATTTCAAACATCATCCAGCACGCTCGTTTGGTTGTTTCCGGTACGTAAAGATTATTAAATTTCAGTTCCTTAAATGACCAATTTTTTCGCCTGTTGATCATTACGATGATTGCTTAATTTCTGCAACCGCAGTTATTCGTTTAGGGTTATGCCCAGCGGCACGAACGAACCAATGCATGCAATTGGACTGGTCGTGTCGCAAGGGATTCGTGTGGTTCTTTTGTAGCGGTTTGTTACTGCTTGTACATAATTAAGCAGTAATTATTTACTTTTAGTTACTCACACACACACACACACGCACATACATATACACTGCTAAGAAGCTTTTAAACAGCTGAAACAGCTTCAACCGGCATGACTTGTGGTTGCATTGGGATTGCAGTTAAGTGTTTCGTACGCCGTACGACAGTATGCTAACGCCTGAGGGTGAACCATAGAAATAACGTTTTGGTGTACAACAATATTGTATCTAATTAGATTTTACCCAGCACTAGAATGCAAAGCGGAGGAAAAATGCCGATGAAAATCACAACAATTACTCTCTTCCTAACTAGTATCTCCCTCCGAATGACCCTAACCATTAACGGAAACAAAGCCACTAGTTCCCAAAGCGGACATGCTTTATTTAAAGCCACTATTCTGCACCGCTGGTAAATGATGTTTAGCACGCTGGTTGAGCTAATGGATGCATTAAGCATGAGGAGCGTGTCATCAGTTTGGTGAAATTGGTTTTTGCAGATTCGCCAAATTGGTGGACTTGCATACGAAACGGATACAATTTTGCGCTTAGACTGTTTAATTTATGTGCTTTTGTTTTTTAAAGTTTTCACAAACGATCGAAAGTTCTTTTTATTTGTGCCAAGTTGAATTCTGATTGTGAATTAAGATAAACATACGAGAAAACAGCAATATAACATTTATTTTAAATGTTTACTCAATTTTTGTTAAGAAATATCAGCTGTTGCAAGTGTAAAGCAAATGTTTCTGCTTTGTTTAATCGACATAAACGACCAACGTTATTTTATTAAAATTGAGTAAAAAAAGTTGTGTAGAGGGAACTTTTTCAGACTTCTTGGCAGTAGATATTCCCACAACACATGCCCCAAAAGGGTGTAGAAGATTAAAACACATTGCCACACGAAAATGACAACCATCAACTACCTCCTTGATGTCATTAATTAACCTCCCCGGGGGAGAGTCCCTGTACACAGCCGTTGTACAAGAAACCGCACACAAAAGCCGCACATACGAAGGTGAGCAAACAATGCGACACCCTTCAAGTACGATTTGCTCAAATGTGTGTGTGTGTGTAAATTATTGATGGAAATTAACAAGCAAATCAACACAAAATTAACTTCACCTCCCAAACAACTGTTTGTGGATGCTTATGCGTTCGGGTTAGCATTTATCCTAATGCATACCGTATGGGCGGCTATTTCGCAATTCAAATAACGTTCGCCCGTCATAATTCGATCCGCTCAACTGTCGGCCATTAGTCAATCAAGCTACGGGTTGTTCGGTGTCAAAATATTTCACTATCCAAACAGGGCTCGGTTTGGTGGCCAATTTTCATATCACGATTGTGCTAGGCATCTGGTGTTGCCGGTGTACAACCAGCTTCAATCTAGACATGTCCCCACAGCATGCTCTGCTACTCGCACCCGTATAACAGCCGTATAACCCGTATAACCATTGGGACGAGGATGGGGAACGCCCGTTTTTCTCGGGGAGAGCACACAAACAGAGCAACAATTTTGCGTATTATATGATATTTACTGCACTGGCCTATCCCGACACCCCGAGCATGGATTGATGGGCTTAGATTGATGTATGATGACAGTAAAAATGAAAAGAGCTGTAACGATGGTTGAATATTTAACGCACCTGCCGCTGAAAGTGCACGTGCGGACGCTGTGTCGACAGGGTTGGGCGAGTGACGTAGATGATGCTGTCGGGGCAAAGTTACATGTAGCCTAGGTGTGGATCTGCCGTCAGTGGGTAGAGGAAATGTTTGGAGCTGCTGGAAACAACTCATTCACTATGCAGATAATAAAACTAGCTGTTTGTTGCTATGATGGGACAACGAAAAGATACAAAAGTGGAGATATATTATTACTAGTTAAGAAATAGTGTACCACTTTTGTAATTTATTTTGTAAAGAGTAGTTTGCTTAGAAATTTTGTAGTTTGATGTTGAAAACATAAAGAAGAAAGTACAAAATACTTTAGCATTGAGTATTTAATTTCTAAATAAATAATATTCTCCCCTAACATTCCCAAAGTGGAATCAAACCTTCATTCAACAAAAGCTGATGCTCTGAACTGTGATGCCTGGAATGTGGAGTGCTCTACTCCTCACTCGTTGCGATTTAACTCACGAAACCAGCCAGAGTTTCAACGTACACAATTGATTTTCCTGTGCGTCTAGCACACATATATGGCTCGTATCTGCATGCGTACCGTGACCAGGCAGCGATGATCTCGTGATCCCACCGCATTCCGTCGGGTGTTGCTTTTGAAGCTCTACAACACACGCGTGCTGCTGGGAAGGGAGAAACTTTTCTGTCTGTTCGGATGGCTTCGGAATCGATAAGCAGCTTTCAATCAAGGCACGCTTCGAAATGCGAGCGATTCTATCGTTGCTATCGTCGATTCCGTGGAATACGTTTTTTGTTGTTGTTTTGCATCCACGTCCCACGTCTAAACTCTATTCTAAAACCATCAACCCAGACCTCGATCCAAACTAACTTTACCCCGTGCGCCAACCAGGACCTTCAAAGCTATGGTGTACTGTGAAACCCCAACCACCAACGCGAAGTATGTGTTGTTTGGATGAGCGTTAGGATTTTGAGTAAAATTCACAGCTAACCATCTCGATCAAGCGCGGTCCCGACATTTCCGTGGCTGCTTTTCGGTAAATTTTCCAAGAAGCATCGGAGAGTGGGGTTTCGAAACACGTTTAACAAATCGTTTATGGTTCAACTTCATGTACGGTATGAATTGTTTGATTGCTTTCTTACCGGGTAGAGTTGGGCAGCGCATCTCGTGATCTAGTTAGCGTGGGTTATTGCTAGTGGGGGATGTGTATAACTTCACTCGGTGATAAAAATATACTCTTCCGGAATAGCATTATCCGAAAAGAGTGATATAAGCTTTTATTTAAAAAAAAGTATTTTCCCTTATCAAATTTTGTCTCATTTTAATCTTTTTTTTAATTACATTTATTTGTGAGCGATATTTTGTATATTATTTTTAATTAGAAAAAACAAACCGTTTTCTAGGACTCTATTCACTTTGTTTTCGTTTACTACTTCCTGGTAATAAATATTTGAGCCTTTATTTAATGTACGAATAGTATTAACTCATCTAATAGCAAATTTTTATTTCCCTAGCACTAGAGTTGCCAGATACTTTACGCATTTGTTACTGTGTTTACTTTGTTAATCACTTTGCGAGAGTATAAGTAACAACTGTATTAGTTATGTTATATCGATTTCGATATTTCACGAGCGTGCATTGAATTGACACTTTTTATTAAGCAGGAAATAAATTTCAATTTCTTTTTGTTTTCACAGCACTTCACTATTCAATCTCGTGAGGTACTTTATCTAGATTGGAATTTGACAATAACCGGTCATCAAAACTACATAAGATTATGGTTTATCTTTTACTGCTGAATTTAAAACCCTGATGTTAATGAAATTTGTTTACAAAAGAGACACTGTTTCTAGGAATAGAGCTGAAAGAAAGAAATAGAGCTTGCTCAAGTTAAATACTTGATTTTGTAATTTAACACAGAATTACGTGCTTTATAACACTCGTTCTTCAGGTATATCTCAAAACATAACCTATTAAACCATTTTTTCTATCATCACTCAACAATAATAAAGGCTATAAATGGATTATGTTGAAAGATTTAAATAAAATGCCATTTTTTATCGCAAAACCGTTCCAAACCCAATCGCTTCTGCCGAAAGTGTGTCCAACAGTTCCGCTAGGCCCATTGGTGTTATTTATGAAACTTTGCAAAACCATCCATCAACCGAAACCCATTCATTAGGCCAGCGCATGATAGCCGGCCGGATGGTGAATCCCATTTTAACTGCAAGCTGACGGCGCTTTCGGTCCAGATTGCCGTTCCTTGATCGCTTCCCATAATGTCCCGGGCACGTGCTGCCTCGCATCCAGTTGAGGTCCTTTTTTCCGTTTCCTCTCTGCGCGGGTTTCTCCCCGAGACGCGGCCCGCTCGGATCGTGTGGGTTTCGCTTTCGTGTGTCCATTTTATCCCTTCCTTGCAATGAGAGGATCGTAGCGCACCGCCGTTAAGCAGGGTTTTGGAGTGAAGCAGCATCACCAACCGGCGGTCATTAGACTGCGATAAAGCGAAGACTTTCATCCCCTGCTTGCAAGTGCTGCTGGGTGCGCTGCATACAAATGACTAATTTTGATGAACCGCGACAATCGTAGTACGTGCGGTGAAACAGGATTTGCTTCTTGAGGGAAAGGATAAGCGATGTCGAGAGAAGCAAATGCACAAAAAAAAAACGTGAAAAAGATAATGACAGCAGGACATCAAGGACGGGGTAAAAAGGTCACGCAGCAGATGGTCCGGAGATCTGGGCAACTCCCCGGGGGGTTTCGGGATAAAAACGACATTCGTATACTGTGCAGTGGAAATGGGGAAAGCCCCTTTTTCCATACCTGGCCCCAACCTGGTGGATAAAAAATGGGAAATATTTATCATTCCACGATAGCGTTCGGGCACACCGGCCCCGGGTTCATGTACGGGGCAGTCCATTAGGCTACTTTAGCCCGGTCCAGACCGGACGTCGATAGATAGCGGGGCATGGTTTTACTGGACGATCATGACGATCACTTTCTCCTTCCTTTCAGCTGTGCGGTGGTTTTTATTCTGCTGCCTGGTTTGGTATATTTTTTTTACGCTCCCTCTCTCTCTCTAGAGTGACAGATTATTGCATCGTAATAACTGCCCGCTCGAATCGTTGCGGCATAAAAACGCTTCCCATTTGTTGAACATTGCCAATCGTTGGTCTGTAACCGTCAGTTTGGATGACATTTTCACTTCATACCATGGCACACGTACACGGAAAAGGCCGTTCTTTGATGAGTTATAGGAAGGAAAAGACATAGGAAAGCTATGGTTTTTTTGTTCTCTCTCTCTGTATACATCAAGCGAATCGAAGGCCGTAGTAAATAAAACTTAGTGTTAGTATTGCTGGAATGGTTACAGATAAGCGTCATAATCGTTCATGTGTAATGTATCGGAATTTATGCTGTGATTCTCAGGAGTTTATATTACCAATTTCTATTTGCACTGTATTATACTATTTGCACTGTAGTTCGGTTGATCCATCCCACCATGCATTGTTGTTTGGGTAGTGACACATACGCAAATAGGCAACTTGCTAAATTGATTGAACCGGAACAAAGTAGAATGCTAACGCTTGTTCAATAGTGAAATTAAAATTGACAGTCATATTTAATTTTAAAAAATGTAGTGCAATATTTAAATATAATTGCACCATTATGTACATTCACCTAATGTTAGGAATGTTGTTACATTCTAGGACAAGTATGTAATACGGCACGTGGGAATGTATGGTTTCTAATGTTTTTTTTCACTCACTTTGTACGTGAACTAGTGTCAACCGGTCTGTTTGCATAACTGAAAGGAATTCTCCGGTCGGACCGCACGTACACACGGCACTGCATTGACAGTGGCTCATTACGCTCGTTCCACCCAGGACGCAAAAGCGTTCCAACATGGTTCCCGACCAACCGTACCAGAGCCATATCAATTCTAATGGTAATAGATATTGCTTCTAATTAAGCGGAATAGTTCAATATTATGCTGCCGATTGTTTCGTACCGGCTGGACCAGATGTGCGCGACCGTTTTCCTCCATCAAATGGAATGTAGGTGGGATTTGGTTGTGCGCGCGTGTGTGTGTTTTTTTGTGTGTGTTGCTGTAAAGAATGCTACCACCGCACAGCAACCGGGAAGGCTTAGTTGCTTGTACTCAAATAGACCGGGCTGTTGTTCACTTGCGGTACGGTTTGGTGCCATGTTGCGGTGCAATGATTACCTCAATGTTTGTGCAATTGATATGATAGAGGGCAAATATTGAACATAAAAGCGTTACGGTTGGGAAGCATTGGTGTGATCAAATAATAAATAGTGTTTTTTTCTCGCTAGATAGGTCCATTATCAGATGGAGATTTGTTTTGTTTTTGTTTGTTGTTGTTTTAAATTAGTTTGTATTACTTGAGCAGTGACTTGTTGAGTATTTTTGAGGATTTTTTTTGTACATTTCTGAGTAATCCTTGAATCTATGACTTAACCTTATTACTGAGGAATTTAAAGCATACTAGTCACTTAAATTTATCTTTATTACAAAAAATATTCTCCAAATAAAGCGAACAGGAGTTGGAGTCGGGCCAGAGAGACTAAGAATTTAAATTTGATCTTAATTGTCAAGAAAAAAAGCTTGAGCGATGATAAACTTTCCAGAGCTAAGTTGAAGTTTGCTCTATCACATATCAGTTTCTTTAGAGTTTTCGTTTTTAGCTTATTCTAACAGTTTTATGATAAAATATATCGTATTGCACCTAGCAATACTGTCCATAAAAACAAAATTCTACCTGTAAGTAATTTCCATAACATAATCTCTTGACGTTTCCAACTCTCAACAGAGCATTTTACAGTCTTGTATAGCTAAGTAATTTTCACCAGTACTGGAACATAATCTTTTATCTTTCGGGCGGATAATCATATTTCAGAGTTAGTCTATTGCTAATCTAAGTATGAAGCCTGTAGAAGATATTATTGTGCGCTAATTGGGTTGAAAAGTCCTAAGTTTGGGTGCATAACTTCAAATGATTTGGTCCAGCACACAAAGGAGAGTAGTCGAGGAGTATAATGAATTGGAATTGACAATTCTTAAGCGCTTTACTTTTCACAGTATCAGAGCATAGTCTTTGTATCCGGAATTTAAATTGCTTACATAGCTGGCAACAGTGATCGGTAGTGCTTGAACCCTATTTTACATTTAGCCTACCTACCCTAACCGCTTTTATCAGTGTTTAATGTGTCAATTTTGTGATTATCGATTACCATCGTTAAGCGGCACCCGTGAACTTGCACCACATCCGGTCGACGTATGCATCCGCTCGATTCTGCTTTGCACCTTTCCCTCCGAAGTGCCTTTGTCACTATTATGCTGCACGTCTTGTGCGGATACAGGGAATGCATTCATCGACAGTCTATCGTTTCCGCCGTAGCTAAAGCGTATCATCCCCGTAGAGTATCACCCTCCCCGGTAGCGTCTTTGTGCGGTTAGACCATCGGACGTAAATACCGAACTCCGGACCGGTATCGCAAGATCGGCAACGTCAAATGTGACATTCGTACGTATCGTTTCCGGTTCGGTTCCGTTTTGTGGGCAATTGCATTCGAATTGTCACGAATCGTCGCCGACCGGCCATCTAATGGCTGCGCGTCTACCATCTACACCAGGCGCGTTTGTTCGCCGTATGGCTAGACGCATCTGATTGCAAATGGCAATTTCGCGCTGAATAGCCCTAGTCAAAGCTTCCGGTGAAAACGTTCTCCATGCTGACTCAGTGCCTATGAAGCAGTAGCTTTAAGCGTGAAGTACAGTGTGGTTTCCATTCTAGGTACGTCGGAACTTGATTGTGTTCGTGAACATCCGACGCCATGCCTTTTTTTGTCGAATCCGTGATGCACGCGCAAATGAGCATTAAATTTAATAAACATTTTGTACAAACCACACGTTTAATTACGGATTAAAGATAAATAAAATGAAATAATTTTGCTACTGGATATGAGTCAATATTAATATTCAATTCTGTTACGGTTGACGGACCGTAACATACCGGTTAAAATTAATATGAAAATTGCATTTTAATGCAACAAGAATTAAAAATTAAATTCTTCGAAGAATTCGCATTCGGTTTGTTACGATTGTTTAATTGTGTACTTGTGCTGAAATGGGTTTCCTTTGAAAAATTACATTACATGAGGTTATTGTGGCATGACATTAATTAGCAAACTTTAACAGTAAAATGTTCGGATAATGTGTTTGAATTATCCAGGTTTTTGCAGTTGTCTACTCCGTTCTGTTAATCTGTTAATCATAATAGTTTAATTCAATAATTATAAAAGCGATGTTGTACTGCAGCATGCATATCGACGCAAGTGCAATATCTTATTTTTCCGGCAATTTACACTATTAAAGCTATTTTTCCACAGTATATTTTATCATCTGTAGTTAGTGCTGAGCTAATTTCATTGGTTTTTGTTGTTTTCTTTGCTGCGATGTAGGTCATATCTGTTACATTAATTATCAACATGCGTCAACGTTAGCATGCATGCCACCTCCTTATGCACAAATATCATTTACCATTTTTTTTGTAAATACTTTTGCAAAATAAAAAGGACACATACTCTCAAACAAACCTACGAAAACAAATAGGAAAACAATTTAACACCTCTTTACCACCCCGGCCAGCCAGTCAAGTCGGGTACGCATCGCACGAGAACACCATTTAGCGTCAGAATGTGTTACCATTTTACTCTACTTGAGCGCATATTGTTCTGGCCGTAGGGCACCATGTAGGCATTATTTATTGCTGATATGTGTTTGCTTTTAATCAAACTCGGGTGCGGTTCCGGGAGTGTGCGTGTTTTTTTTGCACCATTTTTCTTATGGTCTTCGTGAGGAGCTTTTTTCTCTTCCTTTTCATTTGTACGTTGCTGTTGCTACTGTACACTCGTAACGGATACTAGCGAACGCCAAACAGTAGTAATATTATCCGAAACGCACCACACCAGCAACCCATCGACCAGTTGCAAAACAAACCGAAACTAACAAAAAAAAAAACTACAAAGAACAGAAGTGTGGTGCAGTTCCGTGGTTGGACAGGAAGGTGATGTTTCGCTGTTGAGCTAAAACAAACACAACATGCTCAACTTGATGGCGCGACCCCAACCGTGTGTTTGTGTGTATGGGTGTTGCATGCTTGAGAAACATGGCAGCACGGTTGGATACATAATCGAAAAGTTTGCCAGGAAAATATTTATCATTGTTCGCGGCTGGTGAGATCGAACCAAATGCCACGTTCGGTGCAGCTGGCAACCCCCGACGACGGTAGGGGTGGGGAGGGAGATATGAACACTGCATCCACTGCCGGTCACTTTTCGTTGTTTCATGCCCGTGCGATTGTCGTTGATGCTATACGTTTTCCAACAGGCACTTTGCAGCGCCATTCGCCGGGACATTGCGCTGGAAGATGATATCCAACACAGAAAGGGGAGCGAAAGAGATGCTTGTAATAAAAACCCAAACATGTTTCCATTCGATTCGTGATGCTTTTTGGCGAAAGACACTGCGATACGGCCGGTTCAATCGGGAGGGTGAACACGGGGCAACGAATTGACCCACGGGAGCATTTCGTAGAAACTATCGAATTTCATTTGTTTGGTGGAAAGAGGTCAGCAAATACGTTCGCGAAACAAAGGGAAATTGCTGAACAGTCCGACGGCTAGTGTCGTGTTCTGACCTTTCACGTCCTTGATTGTTAGGCTGTGCAGTATCCTTTACCCGAAACACATTGGAATTGTTTTGTGTTATCAATTGCAGGCTCAGATTCATTATTGGCTTTATTAGATAACGTCAAGCAGAATGAAATTGAATAGAATGGATGGATTACAGCTTGGATTAGGAGGCACAGGATGCCGAAGTATATCAATTTTGCAGTACAAATCAGTTAAGCAGGTGTTTTGAATTGTTCACTGTTATCGAATGATATTATGTTACATATTTTCTAAATATTTGGTTAAATATAATTTCTGCGTCACAATAAATGCTGGGAAATCTCTCTACGCTGGAAACTTGAAGAGTATCAAAAGCTTATTCCAACTTTACCACTTGGATTGTAATATCCTGTAATCTATTCAGAGAAATAGAGTAATTTGTATATACAATCAGAGCGACATCAAGTGCTAAATTAGGTTTTTACAGTAAATTCATTCGGTTATTTTTTTCTTTTCAAGGTGTGGAAGACCGTTCTAGCCATACCGTATAAGCTGATTTTGTATCAAATTATGGCTTCTTTTTGTATTCAAATTTTCAATCTATTTGCGTCGAAACATTTCCACTTTGTGTTGCTGCTACTTCCAGCAGCCTAATCAAGCTTCTAAATGCAGTCAATTTCCTGAACGGGATGATTACGCTCCCATGCTAAAAGATTTCGCAAGTAGGACGAGCAACCGAACGTTTATTCAGCATCACCAAATCTGGCGTCTTGTGGTTGGCATGCAGGATACATAGCTTCTGCTACCATCCAACAGTATCGACTCAATTCGATTATCGCATTCCGAACGGTCAAACCCATCCAATTAAACTGTAATCTAACAAGCTTTCGAAACCCGTCCGTCCGGGCAACGGAAGCGAAATCTTCCAGCCAGCTCCAGCTCCTCTAAATTATGTATGCTACCTCGATGCGGCAAATGTGACCGCTTTTTGGGGCGGCGACGGAATCGAACAGTTGAAGTTCGATCAAAATTCGTCCACCTAAAGTCAACGATGTCAGTTGACGCTGAGCGAAGTTGCAAGAACCTTTCACGCCCTTTGGATGGGGTGCCACGTGAGCAACCAGTTTGTCCTGGGAGCAACAAACGGGGTGGAGCAAGCGGTCGAAAAGTTTTCTTTTACCATTAACTTCCAAAGTAAAGCCAGCTCTACTATTCTTGACCGTTTCGAAACATTCTTCGGGCGGAGTGGTTGGGGAGCAATCATTTGCCCAATTCCTAGGCCCCCTCTCTACCAAGAGCCTGCTGCCTATCTCATCTGAGGCGTAGCTAATCTATTTTACTAATTTGTAACATTCGCAAAAGTTCATTCTTCTGTTTGTATTTCATTGCTCCGCTGGCGTGGCACAGATTGCGGCATCCACCATCTACGGGTGCCGATTGCCTTACCGTCAGTGGTCCCACCATTAAAGGAGGTAACAGAGGACGATGGTGTAACATTAGTGTCACTATTAAATTCTCTCCGCCAGTGGGTAAGTCGCTCGCAACGGAAGTTTTAGCCTGGGCAGCAAATGAAGGGAAGCTAGAAATTAACATTATGTACTCGCCCGGTAGTGAGGCGTAATCGTTATCGCTCGGTTACGGTGTGAGCAGGAACTTCACAATACATGCACACGTGGTAGGTCGAAGGCGGTGTAAGTGCACTATAAATTAATCCATCCTTGCACAATGTGTTCCGGTGTAGTGTCGGTTTCGTAGTTAGATTTGCATAAACGAACGTTAAATTGGAAAGAAGCCTAAGACTAAGATATGAAAAGCTGTAGAAATGGAAGTTATGAAGCCGATGATACTGTTAACACTAGATTGCTAGAATCAGTCATAATGACTGGAACGCTTCATTCTTAAGTACGAAACATAAAACAAATCATATTTTATATAGGAAAATTTGTGATGTTTCGTAATATTTTATTTGTGTTTAATGTTGCTAAAAGTAACTTGTGCATTTAAGCTTTCAATATTTTTTTTATATATTGGTTCATATAAAATCCAACTAAAATTCTTCAAATTGCTACTGAAACCATTATCGGGCCATTTGGCCTAAGTTGTTTGGTTTCCGAGCTTTTGAGTTCTTGAAGTAAAAGCCCAATACAGTGGATGAGTAACGAAAGGCCCAGGTAGTTTAAAATAGAGAAGAATAAGAAAAGAAGAAGAAGATGGAGAAAAAGAAAGAACTAATTTGAGGCAATTATTATGGAAGACTTATCTGAAACTAGTGCTGTTGCGATTCGAGCATCAAGATGTCTCCAATAAAATGTTAAGCCACCAAACCTCGCTACCATTTTACCTGATGTCATTGCTTCCCGGCTGGCTTAACTAAAGTAGCTGGATGAACGAAAGTACCGCAGCATCTTCACAGAAAAGCAGCAATGGCAGCAGTAGCATAAATAGCAACCGATCCTACAGTGCTAGCAGTTTCGCTGCAACGCAAAGCGCAGCCAAAAGCCAACCAAAATCCAAACGACATAAAAACGGTAGGGGGAAAAAATTCAAAAAGGAACGGGGGAGGGAAAAAAACCGACCGAAAAAGAGTTTTCCGCGACGGAAGCGCACTCAATAACGTCCCTTACGCTGGGATGAGCATATCGTCAAATCCGCGTCGGAGTTTTCGTGCACGGTGCTACGGGAGTATGTCTTTTTTTATGTCTGCTCCACCAATGGCTTTCGCTGCCACTGCAGGCGGGTTTCCTCACTGCATATCCCGCTTGCGTTTCGATAAGAAATCAGATTTGCTGCGAGATTGTGAACGGAATTTATACGAGCGGTAATCTCGATTGTTCTTACTGGCGCGCACCATACCGGGTGCGGCACAACCCCTGCATACGCAAACGGGGCCGCAAAGTTCGTACGCTCGCACTGCGAAAAGCAGGGCAAATATGTTTTATCTAGCTTGCGCGGCGTGGTTTTGCTGCTTGCCTTCAATTGAGTTAACATTTCCGCAAGGTCCGCCGTGAAAGGTCGCGGGGCGGAAGGTCCGCTGGTAGGTCGCGTGGTGGCACCGTGTGCCTGACGGTGGTACGGTAGCCTGCTAGTCGTACAATTTTGGTGGAGAATTTATTCCCTCTGCAACGATGCTGTGGCACGGAATTTCTTGGAAAACTGATTTCTTGCTTGCACAGGGCGAGGTAACTGGATGGGGACCGTTGAAGGTGTGTGGTCGCAATGCCGAGAAGCGAAACATCGTAACATCATCGTTTCCTTCTTGCTTTGAGTCCGGCTTATGCACACACACGCACACCCATATGCCACCCAAGCCCACACTTCTTGACTCGCTACAAATGAATATAAATCCAAGTAATCGCACCGTGGAGTAAAATAAACGCGTCAGATTTTGTAATCGTAAATATTCAAGCAGCATTAATGTTCAATTACTTTACTGGTGATCGGCGGTACGGACGGTGTGGAGGGATTCTTCTACGCTCTGGGCAGAACCCAACGGCCAAAGGGGCCGGGAAACGGGCTGGCACCATGAGCGAGAGTGCATAAGTATGGCCAGAAATAAGCGCTCGTTACTATTGATGGTGTCCGCAGGGCTTCGGGCCGAAGAATTGCTTCAAAAGGCTGGCCGGCAACTAGAGGCCGTGTACGCTCAAATCTCCGGCACGATAATGTTTTATGTGCACAGGCACCGCCCTGTGGAGGACCTTTTCCGTTTACAAGCCAGAATCGGTGCTCTTGTAGGTGAGCATTAAGATGGGATAGATTTCCATTACACACCTTGATGCCGATGGGTGCCAATGCTCATTGATGTTTCATGAAACAAGTGCCTGTGCAGGACTGTTGATGGATGAAGTGGACGATCATTCCGTAGGGATGGTCGATCGGTAATGTTTTATTTTAATTGCTTGCTAGCTAAAATATTGATTCTGTAATTGATACCCCTCAAACGTTAGAACGAATGCCTACAGTGTTATGAAATAAAAACGGAAATTTTAGGAGTTTCTTGTACTTTTTAATAATATGATTTAAATGTTGAGTGCGTAGAGGAATTATTTTTAATATAAAAGTTACTTCCTGAAGGTATCAATTTTTTTAAAATATTTATCAGAAGCAGCTATTCCAGGGTTAGATTTACATCAAATTTAACTTATTATTAGATATTCACAGTCCATATTACTTTCCCATTTTACAGTCTTATGTAAATATACAATCATGTTACCAGCTAAGAAGTGTACAAGTATTTTGTAAGCGAAAGTAAAATGTCTGAAATTAATCACTGGTAGTAAAATGTTCGAAGTTCGATTAGCAAAGTTGAAAGCAAATTTTACCACTCAAAAATCTTTCAAATGATTTCGACTGAGAAAGATCTTTTTTACGTCACACAAGTTTCTTCGCTTCATTGAAATTACTATCTGTCGTTAAAATTAAGGGAAAACCCTTCCCTCTTATACAAACAATCTCTCACAAACCTTTCTCACCTGGGCTACGGTACCATTTGCCACCGCTCTTGTTAACATTGCTGCAAAACCACAACCGTCCCCTACCTGGTTTATATCAGTAGCGGTACCGCATCCGCACCGGAGCGAAGGTGTCAAATCTTTGCACACCACAATCTTTACATTACAACGATTCAAAAACCACTCCGGATCGAGTGAGGTAACGGAGGACCATCTAATGCATGGATGCTTGAGTACGAAAGCATACGAAAGGAAAAGTAGCTTCTTGTGGGCGAAAGACATCTCCCGCCCTTTTGGGTGGGTACTGGGAGAAAGTATGTGTCCATTGTTGAGAAATTCTTGCTCACCTCTGGAACGAGGGTTTTCCGAAAGGATGTTATCTAGTCAATGTACTTTTGCTCCCTTTTGTAAGCAGGGTTGTATATGTCAAATGTATCAGCTGAACTGATTTGAGAATGTATCCTTCCGGAAATCTTCTGGTTGGTATTAACGAATCGATTATGGGCCATGCATGGGGAATACTAGCTTGGTATTAATGAACTAACCGTCCGACCACCGACTAGCCGTGCGATAGCAAATCTCTTAAAGTTTCCCGTCGACGACGGGAAGACAATTTCTGCACGGAGGTCGAACACCCTTTTGGATAAGCTTGCTTCTGTACGTGTGCACACAATTGCATATCTGCCGCACGTATAAACATCGAGTATAATGTACCCCTCGAGAGGTGCGCGGTTCTTGTTTTTCGTCCAAACCCTGTAACACTTCCCATACACGTACACTCCCCGGTATTGGGTCGAGTTTTCTTCACACATGCAGCCATCGTGCAAGAAAAGGCAATTAAGAAGTCTGTCATACCTTGGGCACCACCCTGCTGGTGCCTGTGTTTGTATCTCTCCCTCAGCGTATCTCGACCAGTACTTCTCGAGAAGGGTTGGTGCACAATTGCACAAAGAACCATCCGGCCATCGTGTTTCTTGGTACACCCCTGGGGGTAAAGTCACCCTGTCCAGGTGGCCAGATACTGCTGCGGGAACGAACTTTTCCATGGGATGAATAATTCAGCAGCGGGAAGATCATAATTTAAAGCCCCCTTCCCTCCCATTTGCTGCTGCCCTAATCTGTCCATGTGTGTCCATTTGGCTATGCTCGTTGCGTTGTGTTCGATTGGGTGGAGGTTGCGCTAGGGTTGTGCCTCAATGCTAACGTACGAACCCAGCACATCGATGTAATCAAATTTGCCTGCGCTTAGCCTGAAGAGGGTGGAAGCGTTCCAGTGTACGAACTTATCTAAATTTGATAAAATTCTAAACAAATAGCAAATATCCTTCCAATGTTGTGCTCGGTATTCGATTGCTACCCGTATGTGGATGTGTTCCTTTCATATTCCTAGCTTCGAAAGATGTTTCAGCTGTGTAGCTCGATACAGAGTGTTTGGAGTGCCTGTTTATAATGAAGTAAAAAGGGTCGGCTCTTGCTTTGCGAACTGACCGTTCCAAAAACCGAAGGCGGAAACTGTTTACAGCATACCGGACAAATCGGATCGAATTGCATTCGCCAGGCTGCAAAAAGGCACCCCGAACTGTGCTGGCTTGTGTTGGGCAGTACGATTGATTAAATTTTAGTCGAAGTAAGGTTGAGCTGCGGTGAATCAATATCGGTAGATTTTCATAAGCTCTATTAAACATCAATTCCATGGCAATAGCGTGCCTAATGACCGTACTGCTTCCGCAAAACCCAATTGGATGTGATTTAAGTTATTGGTAAAATTATTAACCCTCGTAGCTCAGTCGCAGTTGGATTGCATGGTACTGTAAAATTGCATTCCTAACTGGGCTGGGCTAAATAAAATTCAGTTTGTAGAAAAGCAGAAGCGGAAGAGGATTGTATCATACATGGTTTGTGGTAGATATTACAATATCTTGCCTTAGAAATCTAACAATGTAGACATTTTGAGGGTGGATATCCTTAAACATTCATAACTTTGCAAAAAAAAATACCAATAACATTAAATAAATTGTATTAGTTTTGCAACGTATGGAACTTAGTATCAATAAAACATAAACACAGACATTGGAAATCATTATCCTGTTAAGCATCCTTAAAAGTTTTGCCTCCTTTAATGCCCATCAATCCGCGTAACGCTCTCGGCTAACGTACAGATGAGGACGAGCAAACGAGCAACAAAAAACTAATTACCCCAATGTTTGACTAATCTGCTGTGTACTTGATTTCAATAAAACATCTCTTAAGCTATGGCGCGAAACAGCAATGCAACAGTGCCCTGGCCAACCCGTGGGGCAATGGCAAGACTATTCAAACACTATAATCATTATCGGCTCATCAATACCACCGGAATGATGTTGGTTTAGGACACTCGGCATAAAAGTGATTTCCCCTTCCCCTCTTCCCCCTCCCGCCCGCAGGTTTCCGGATAAAGTAACAAAGGAAGGAGCAGCAAGAAAAAAAAACTAACACCCACTTTAGCCCGTGTACTGATGGGCCAGATCAGTTGGAATAATTCTTCCGGTGCCCCAAAACCAACCTCTCCCCGAAACCCATCAGAGCTTCATGCAGCCGAACCGGGGCACGATCCAGTGGAAAGGACAAGGTACTCAATGGCGTTTGCTTTTGCAATCCGGCGTCCCCAAAAACCGACGAACGCTGCCCAGCTTGTTGCATGCCGGCGTGCCTGTGGGTTGCGGTTTACGAGCGAGTAAAGAGTGGGAAAATGGGCACTACATCCCATTAGCCGATCGGGGCGGTCGATTGACGTTTCGGGCCTGTCGGATTTTACGAGCCAGTGGACGCTTTCCCGCCCGGGACGAGATTTTATCGACCACCCCAATGTACGTATAGATCGTTAATTAAAAGCTGACTGCAGTCGGCCTCTCGTGTATTGGGACGGTAAATGTGCTGCGAGTTGATGATTCCGAATATATGGAGAAGAATAATCTAGTGTATGCATGTTGTTCGATACGAGGTATCTGTTACACACTGATTCAAATAGATTGTGTATATCACATCTATTTGAAGTTTTAAAACTTTTAAAATCCTCATATAACACGTGTTTTGTTCTCCATATTAACAGAAATTGCTTATCGCTCGATAAAACGAGCGAAGCTTAAGCCCTAAGCGAAGATCTAGAAGTTATGCTAGAGGAAAACTTCACACAAAAGAATGAGGATGAGCTAAACGTAGATAAAACTCGTTCTCCTTTCGTTTGACCCGAGCAAGGTACCGGCGAGACACGTGGTTTTGTGAGACTCCCTTTGGGAGGCACAATGAACAAAGGCGAACACGGTGGAGAAATCTCGGGATTTCTCGAAAAAGCATCACTACAAAACCACAACCGATTGTCATTCGTCTCACACACCGAAGAGAAACGACCGTTGTGTCATGTCGGTTGTCAGTCGTATTTGTTGGGAAAGATAGGAACATTTGCAACAACGAAAAGTAGAAATAAAATGGAATAGAAAAGAACGCTCCAACTGAAGGTTGAGTAGCTGGCTGACTAGGGCGCTAGAGTACTGTTTTGAATTGGGTGGGAGAGGGCAAAAACGGCCTCCTTCATGCTGACAATAAGCAGTGATTTTGTTTCGTGTTGTGTTCCCATCGGACAAGACAACCGCCGGCAACACCCCACGCTCCGGCTCCGGTTAGGGCCGACATTAGCTGTAGTACGGGTTTTTGCTGCCTCTCACACGGTTTGAAGCCACTCCCAGAGCAGAAGAATGAATGGACCCTAGCTTGGCACCCTCGTTAATAAGCTTCCTCGCTGTTCTCGCACACAAAGAGTTCATCATGATGTGCTGCGGTTGACTCAAGTGTCCCAGTGGGTAGGTAAGTTCCGGTACGCAGTAGATAAAACTACTAGAGCACATTTCCCCCGCTACCTACCACACGCGCTGCATGGTGTTCTCATTGTTGGTGGCTTGTTTGGATGCCCCTTGGTTTGGGGTCACATTTTCCGAACCATCTCACAGCCGCACCGAATGCGAACCGTTGAGAAATGAATGCTTATCTTATTTTTATACCAGCACCGGGAGGACATCGGGAGTTGCGAAAATGCCGGCGACAAGCATCATTCGCTGCACGTTTTGTGTTGTGCTTTAATGTGCTGGTGATGGGTTGTGCTATTGGATTGGAAGCGTGTAGCTAGTATCGGTGGTTGCGAATGCTAACCCCTTCTGCCAACGAGCTTATCTCGAGTGTCGAGAGCCTCGGTGACTGGCAACACGGTGTCCTGGGAGTGCTTATTTTTCTATTATACACTTACATTATGAGCAACATGTACTATTGAAAGGCAGGCACCGTTGCCCGTGTTGGATCTTCCGTTCGCTTTACGTCCCGTCCAATGGCACCCAATTCAATGAGGTTCTCTTCCGTGCGGCAATCCAATGCAATAATATCGTCTGCCGGGACGGTTGGCGCTTGGTATGTCCAGTTGTTGGGCTGCAAACTTGCTTTCTGTCCGTTCCGGGAACTCTGGCAGCAAGAATCTTGTTGCTCTAGGAAAAAAAACCCCTAAACTCACCGGAACGGTGGAAGACGGAAAAAGGCAAGGTATATCCTACCGCAATGGACGATTTTTCCTGGCATACCCGGATTGCGCCCGGGACGATTGGACGAAAGCGAGAAAATGTGCCCAAGGCGAATTGGAAATGCTTCAAGTATTTCGAATCCTTTGGGTGTCTGGGTGCGGTTCCACCACCCATCCACTGCAACCCTACGCCAACCCGAATCTACACCCAATGCACCGAACGTTGGATCTATTTATCCAACAGATCAAGGCCTGCTTAGCGGTGGTTGGCGGGAAAGAAAGGAAAAGAAACAGTGGAAAGGAATGCGATATGATTGGAAAACCGCTCGACATCGATTCGGTTCGGCTCGGCAAGGCAAGCGATGGTCAACGATGCTTCTTCAATCCATTCTACCTCGAGGGTAAATCAAAGAAAAACATTGCCCGCTCCTTTTCCCGACACTATCGGGTTGGAAAGTTTACTTGGTCTGATGTTTAATCAGAATAAGGGCGTAGAAAAACTGTGCAAAGAAAACCAACGCTCCAAGCGTGGTAAGTGTATCTTATCGAACTGATTGTTATTTTAGCAGTCACAGGGATGAGCGCTTCGGGAAGGATATGCACACACACACGTGCATAGAAGCATGAAATTTGATTTTAATTTATTGGTCCCTGCAACTCAATTACGGGGTTTAGTTTACGGTTCTTTTCTTCTTTTTGTGTTCGTCGCTTTAGCGTGAAATTTATTCACAACATGTGTTAAAAAAGAGCTGTATAAAGTGTTGCATCGTTGACTAAAAAGGTTCACGTGTTCAATTGTATGAAGAACGTACTTTGTTGACGATATAATTCTGTTTATATGGTGAAAAACCTTATATTTCATAAATAAATTATTTCCGCCTTTTTAATTCAGGTCACAGTTCGATGTTAGTTTAAAAATTTTATAAATTCAATATTTATTTGAATCGTTGTTAGTTTTATTTTGAGATAATTTATCATTTTGTTAATAAAAATTTGTGTAATGTTACTTTAATTTCATTTAGGGTTTTACAATTTTCATCACAAGTTTATGTCTCACTTATTTAGAGAACCATTAATTACACTATAAGTAGTTAATGTTAGAACTATATTTGTAACAACCAAAAGCAAAAACTTGATTTTAAATACCTTTGTGTTGTGATTCTCGTTTTGATGAACTGATCTTAGCGCGATCCTAGAATTAGCTAGTCAAGTAACTCCACTTACGACTCATTCAATACGACGCTCATTTTGATGAGACTCTTTTGAATGTTGCCTCTTTTGGATGAGGCTTTTTGTGAGGCTCAACTCTGAGTCATCCCATTTTCATCTACTGAATTGAATCTTTTGTATGGTGAATAAATATTTCATACAGCTTTACAAGCACCGGATTCAAAGAAAACCCCACACACTCGCCACAACTACGCCAACAGATCATTGTAATACCATTACTCTCCGTGCCAGCTGCATAGCGGCAACACACAGTAGTGCCGTTTGCCGCATAGAGCAGAACACTATCCGTTGTCTACATTTTATTACCCACCCATACAGCGACCCGATTGCAATGCATCCGTTTGCTTGCTTCTAGTGTTGGCTAACGATATCATGTTTGTAGCTGGTAGTAGCTCAAAAATTTTACCAAATTGAATCTCCTTCGTCGTACGTTTCGGTTTCTTTGCGTGCGATTTCTTCGCATTGTTGTCGTAAAGCACGAAATTGACATTGCCGGTGAGCAGCAGCTGGATGCACCGGGCGGCTGCATTGCACCGAGATTTTTGCACTACTTCGCTTACCGGTGACGGTCGGCAAGCGTCAAGATCCAATAATACTCGCCCGAGGATGATGGTACGTGCTGTCTTGGTGACCGTCAGCTCACTACAAGAAGCACTCACGGTTGCTCACGCCATCCGACCAAAAGCGGATCGGAGTGTAACCAACGTTGCAAAGAGGCAAGGTATCGTTTTTTCGCTATTTCTGTGTGGCTAGTATCCTTTACAGTATCCTTTTGCAAACAAGCGTTTCCCGCGGGAGACAAAGAATCTTCCTTGTGCAATGTTGCTGCTGTTTGGGGTTTATTCTAGCTTTCCTCCGTATATACGTATCGTGCTGAGAGTTCGTGGTAGCAGAAAAATGTGATACTCCAAATGGAAGGAAAAGCTGCGGTAACAGACTTACTTCTTCTGTTTGGTTTGATCATACGTTGTTGCCATTCTTAAGCAAGGAAAAAAAACATAAATTTGGTCCGGTTCTGGTTCGGCATAGTGCTGCCGTGTGCTGTACGGCAACAACGTTTACCAGAATTACGGTTGTTACATCCTTTCTGCTTTCCTGCAAACCGTAAGCTCATCTTAGCAAATGAAGAGTATTCGATGTCGTTTGCGAAAGGTAAAGTTTGCGGAAACTTGCATCCCTTTTTTTCCCCAGGCTACACTCGCCCAATCGAGGACTCGCGCACAAGTTAAGCTTCTTCGCTGCGCCCAGTGATACCGTTTTCGGTTTCATTTATTCAGCGCCTTAGCAAAACCATTTGGCCCCGGTGTTCTAGTAAGTGAAAAGCGTTGTCTGTTGCCATGTAAAATCGGTTCGCTTTCACCTCTCTTCAGTGCTTGTGTGGCAATTGGTTGCTTGTCAACACGCTTCTGTTGGCGCGCTGCGCTTACAAGGGCGAAGTATCGAAAGTCCGGATGCATTTTCCGCCCCAGTTATCTTTTCCTTACACGTACTAATTGTTTAATTTCTAACGCAAGCAAAGTTGGTGCGCAAAATGGCAACCGTGTTTGGCAACGCGTAGTGAAAAGTCTTGTTTTGCTTTAACGGTGTTTTCAAACGTTTCAAGGTGTTTTCAAGTTAGTAGAGACGAATTTTATTCGGATTGAATTTTTTAGACGTCAATTGTAACAGTAGATTTAAGTTACCTAGCATATAGTTAACTAAAAAATATTAAACTGATATAAAAGAAATATTACACAAAAAATATTACCTTACCCTTCAACTGTCTAACTATACTATTTCTAATGGATATCATTCAACAATCGATTTATTGTACATGTTCTACAAATTTCAAATCACTACACTCGCTACTATACAGGGATGGAGGCGGGGCCATCATCACCATCATTGAATTATTTTTATAACAAAAATGGGTACCCTCTTGAACTACCAGGCGCCTCCATATGTGAACCGAATTAGTAGGCCTGCAAAAGTTTGCGGACCAGTGGCCATTCCAATGTAAATAAAAACAAAGCATCAAGCCCATTCACAACTTCAAAATAACAATTGTTTGACCATCTACAGAAATACCAGTTTTGATTGTTTAAGGAATGTAAATGGCGGTGAATGTGTATCATGAGGCATGTAATAATCATGATTCAATCCCTGATTTTGGATGTTGATCATTAAATCCTGATGATTTCACTAAGGTCCTACAACTCATTGTGAGCTTTATTAATATGTAATATTTTATTGTCTTTTTCTAGAAACAGCAAAACTATTTCCTGTAATAGTTGGATAAATTTGTTCAATAATAGTACTGTATCTAAGCCAGCAGATGTCCGATAACATAAAGTGCTACCTCATCTATGCAAACATCCCAAGTGGAACAACGTTATGTTTTGGAATTATAATTGCATAACCGAGATGGTTGCAGCGTGAAATGGGTTGGATAATGTGTATGTTGTTTCGTTTTCAAAAGGGCATCGAAACAATGCTGGGATCCTTAGCAACAACCCCATTCCAGAAAGCACACCATTAAAGTAAACGAGCGCGAAACAAACGCTGAGCATTTTTAATTACAAAATTCAATGAATCGAATGCACCGTGGTGGTTGCCACATGTCCGCGCCGTTTGCAGTTGCAAACGATCTGTGCAAAAAAAAATAAAAATAGAACCGCAAAACGTTGCACCAAGCGCCCCCTTCAAATGGAAAACCCCCAAAAAGCATTAGTGAATCGGTACAGATGATAAGGAAAAGAAAACTTTTACCGCGCTGCTGTGGTCGTCTTCGTCCTTGCGAGTTCAAAAGATTTAATTTTTTGTTGCTCGTTGCGGGGGGATTTTTTTTTGCTCGTAGCGCTGAAATTCGGGTAAAGGCTAGCGGTTGGATAGTGCAATCGATAAATTTGTGCGGTTTCTGGTGTGTGTTTTTTTTTCGGTTCGATGTGGCGTCCGCATTACTTTGTCCCGTTGGCGTTGGGTGGAAATGTGATTTAAGACCATTTTTCTAGCTAATGTAGTTTCGGTGTTCGACGGTGGAATTTCTTTTATTACTTTTATTGCCATTCGGTGCGCGCTGGCGTCGCGGTTTTACGTCGCTATATGGCATTTACTTCACCGAGTCGCAATCAGTTTTTAAGATAGTTTTGATACACTTCAGAACATTGCACGGGTGGGCGAGGCTGTGCGGTACGGGTGGTTTTTTGTTCTTCGGCTACTGCCTTCCAAGGGTAGGTTTGCCACTAGATGTTGTTGGCCCGCCGCGATATATTACTGTGATGGGATAAGAAACTTTCATTTCTCCAAGAGTTTTCTCCAGGTCGAATGCAATGAACTGAAAGCACATTCTTGATTCACGTTTTTCCAAAACCGCACATTGAACGGTTTCCATTCCCGGTGACCTTTTTTCGCGAACTCAGGAGCACCGCGCAACCATTCGGACAAACCGAACGATCGGTTTCATAAAATGGTTTCACAAGTAGGAAAGTTTTCGATTTCACCCTCACGACGGTTGTGTTTGTTTTAGCAGAATCTCTGCCTTTCTGTAATGGACGGCCCAAAGGTACAAATGGCCGCTTGCAATTACGGCTCTCTAGTCGCTACCGCACTACGACGCTAACTTCACGGCATGAATGTGGGAGAATCATCAGTGAAGAAAGTAACCTGCAGCTTGCCCTTAACTTTGCAGCCATTTGTCATCTTTTCCGTGCACGGCTAGGAGGAAAACTTTTCGCTCCCGTCACACCGGTACCGATGTGTGGCTGTTGACGTGTTTGTTGCTACCACAGCGGTTTGCCAGTATCTGAAGACTGCATGCAAAAGTAAATGTGTGCCTGTGTGTGTATGTGAAGGCGTATTTACCTAATATGAGTGCTTATCACAGTTTTGCGAGCGAAACTTTTGCACTTCCGTAAGAGGCTTCAGCAAGCTTGGCACTGCAGCTCGGCAGTGCTAACTTTTAGGGCGAGAAAATTTAGTTGCTATTGAAAATGATAAAAGCTCAAAGCAAAAAGTGCATTAGCGCCAACGCTTAACAGTAAGTGACGAAGTGGAAACATTTTATTCTTGCTTGCAAATTACATGATTCAAGAGCCACCAGTTTTCCCAAGGTTATTTATTTCGGAAGGATCGTATCTCGGCTTTGTTGTGTTTTTTTTTCTTCTTTCGCGTTTCCTCGGCTTGCTCCGTCTCAGAACATTGTTGTATGTTGACGTGGCACAACCCACTGCCTGGCTCGGAAGCATCATGCAGGAAGTCGCAAGTAAATCAAGCACCGAAAGGCAAAAGTCCTCCACGCAGGAAAGCACTCGGGGCTGGAACTCCGGGGAGTCTCTTTAATGGGCACCGGCGTCAAACGCACGCGGCAGCCCTGCTGGTTCTGCTGGCTCCTTTCAGGCGGCATTACGGAACACCCGCACCCGGTGGCAGTGCCGGTGCCAACGTGCCGATGCACTGGCCCAACGGGAAGAGAAATTAAATAAATTTCAGATCTAATGAGATGATAATTGTGATATAAATTTAATTAGCGCATGTTCTTCAAGCTATGAATTAATTAACATTTTCCTTTCGGGATTAATTATTCATTCCGCACCGAAATGCTGGCAAGCGGGGGTCGGGCCGTTGGCCGACACATTTCCCCGTCCCCGCCAGGCATGGGTACTCCATACGCGCCAAGTGTACGGAACGGATTGAGGCGGCGCCTCTTTTTTAACCAGCTGTTCCTAGTGCTGGTAGGTAGGTGAGTGGCAGCTTTTGGCTGCCATGGTACAGACGGTTAAAAAAACAGACCCAGGTATACTGTCGCTAATGTCAATGATCGGCGTGCAGTATGTCTGCCCCGAAACATTTGGCTCTTGCCGTCCCAGGTACCAGCAAGTACGTTCTCACGATGAGGGGGCAGTTTATGTAAAATGATGTACGGTTGTCAGGTCTCGCTCGGTACATCAGTCAAAGGCTTACGGTGTTGCCTAAGCTTGCCATCCTTTTGCGAGATGGCATAGCAATGGCGTTGCATGGAGTTTCGAAGGAAAGAAGTGACACATTGTAATACATGGTTTTAACACGGTAGCCGGTGACAGGAGTCTGCTCATTACTGCTGACGGTAACATTACTTTTAGAGCAACCGATGGCAAACGAGACGAAACAGGTTGAGTTGATGTTTTGCAATTAGAAGCTTTATGCAACGCGCCGGTGGATACACACCAAATCAGCGAATGCGAGTGTGTTAAATTTAATTTACTTCGAGCTAAAGTTAGTAGAAAAAAATAAATAAATTGTATAATACTGAAGGACCCAGTACATCGGTTGTTGTTGTAATGGGAACTCTTTTGTATGCAGTAATTGTACATAATTGTATAAACGGATCTATAAATATGTTGTTGAAAAAAAAAGTTGCCCAAAGCTCGATTTCTCACTATTAAACTGATGCACTGTTAGTGTTCTAAAACTGGCACTCTAGAAGGAAAAGGTATAAACTGCAGTGCCAGTCAGAATGATCTACTGGTCGTTGTAGTGTTTGATTTTTATAAACCGACAGAAACAGTTAACAAACCGTCACTTGTACACCTAAATGATCCGTTCATCGTACAAATGTCCACTTATGGAGGAGATTTGCGTGCCGTCTAACGTCCCGTATCCAACAAATCACGGTGTTTGCTCATACACGATAACTCAAGGTGCATGCACCATGCAATCGTGCCGTGTCCAGGCAGCGCAAGTAAGCGCATGCATGCAACAAAGCGGTCAGAAGTCACTGGCACGGGTGTAATTACCTGCCGCATCATGCACGCAAAGCCAAACAGAAGAACAGCGCAGATAATATTAATTATGATGACAATGCCCGGCAACTAACAGGTCCTCAGCACGAACCAACCCTCGTGGATGGAACATGCAAGCGCAAGGAATAGTTTCAATGGAAAGCAAATGGGTTTTAACAACTGAAAGTACGTGACGGCCCACGCTGGACCCATCCGTGCAGATACATTTCGCCGGGTTACTGTGCCATACGGTGCCCCGGCCAGTGCCGTGCGTAATTTCCTGTGACAGCATTATCCACCGGTCATGCATTCAGCAACAGTAACGGGTGGCGTACCGTTCAACTTCCCAGTTACTGCGATTTCTTCACCAAACGCACGCCTCCCGTACGAACGAGGAAACTTTCTTCGCATAGCGCGCCAAACCGTGTTGTAAACGGGGCAACCCTGCAAGGGAGCACCAGTAATGGGACAAATCTTGCAAACGAGCGATCGTAAACTGTTAATTGATTGACACCCGGCGAACCGTAGGGTTGACCACGTTCGAGTGGCCATAACTCGCCCTTTTACTATCTGCACCGTAATGTCCGATCCCGGCCCGGGATGGTAAAGTGCCGTTCCACCGTACTTCCGCTTCGCGTTAACTTATGGCCGACACAGATGGTCGTCCGTATGGGTATCGAGTGAGGTCGTTTTATGGCACCGGTGGTGCACGAGCCGGAGTGATGCAGGAAGTAACAAAAGTTTTACGAAGTGAATGCATAATTCAATGACAGATGTTTGCTTACATATGCTTTAAGGTCATGCTGAAATGGCGGTAGATGAATCTTTATCGAATGTTACTGTAAGTATACGTCAACTGTAGACGATAAGTGACCGTTTTTCCTTGTGTTATTCTTCAGTTTATCTGTACAGACATTATTTTGCTTGTACTAAAAAGTTTATTATGTTTCAAAATTGTTTAAATATCTGTTATAGATTTTATTTTACTTATATAGTAAGTTGATTGCTTTGTAAATTTGCTGAATTATTTATCGTTTAGTGATATTTTTATGTTTGTTGTTTGTATTATTTTGCTTTTTTTTGTTTGTTGGCATATTTCAAGTTATACGAGTTATTTGTTTCGTTTCATTGTTGTCCTTGATTATTTTAGCATACGTTGTGAAACATTGGCTTCTTACAATAGTATAAGTGGAATAAATAGAATATTAACCCATTTAATGCTCGTGTGTTTAAAATTGTATGAAAACACTTGACATAATGCAATCTAAAGCGTATTGCTTTCACGTGAAACTATTGTGCTATGGAAAACGCTCTATTCATGGCACAAAAGGCACCGTACGTTCCTCCTTGCCATGTTGTTTACCGCTCATGGCGCCTAATCTTGTTACCACCCCGTTCATTATGCATCGACTGCAAAATCGCACATAATGCTGCTAATGCTTCGTCAGCAGTCATCAAGCGTCATCGATTGCAATTTCCATTCGACCGGTATGTGATTTGCTTGGTCTGGCCCCGGTAATCATGCCCCGGCAACCGATCGAACCAAATATCGCCCGATCGATTCGTGTGCGTGTGCTCCCTGGCGATGCATTTGCTCCTTGACCGTGCAGCACACACACACACACACACAGCCCCTCTTTCAGTCATACCCCACGCGTTGCCGATAAATAAGGGAAAGCTCTTATGACTGCTAAATGTTCTCACACTTTGGCACATAATGCTGCTGCTTAAGCGGTAGCAACCTGCAACTTTGGGTGAAGAAAGCGTTACCGGTTGGGGGGGATCGTGCCTGCCTCTGCTTGACCCGAGCCACCTAAATTAGCTCCGAAAACGTATCTCGTTAGCAAATCTCGATACCGTACATAACACGATTTTGTTATGATAGCATGAGCATCGTCGGTGGGCAGCTCCATTCTTGCAGTCGAGTGGCTCTAGACCAGTAACCGAGCGATCTTGAAAGGAGTCGGCGATGCGGTGACGTCCGAATCCTTCGTCTTTGTGTGGGTTGGGTGTTCAGGTTCCCCTCCCTGACGCCGGGTGGGTACTTCGAATCCTGGAATGGTGCTAATTTAAGCACAGCGATAAAGCCCTACTTTACTTGCTGGCTGATGTGCTTGTGTCCTTTTTGCTGCTTTTATTTCCGGAGTCCGCCATGTTTACAGTGTAGGTCGGAAGAGTTACCGTAGATATTACACAAACTCTCTTTCTCTTTTTTTAAAGACTTTTTTAAGGACATAGTTTTTCAGTTATGTATTTTTTTCAAATTTATTTTAAGTTTGTTAATTGAATTGAATAAAGAGATTCTTATTATATTTTTTTCAATTAAGTAAATGTGTTTTCAAAATGGGTAAGTTGTTTCTAATTGTCAAATAACTGTAGCCCAAAATTTAGTATAATAAAATGAATTCAACAAAATAAATTGAATAGAAAGAGTAAATAAAAGAAGCTTACAAAACGTAGAATATAAAATGTATGTTAACATATTAGTGAAATAAAAATATATCAGACATATCCAACAATCAAACTAATAAAATAAAGACAATTTTTAATATAAGAAGAATAAATTAAACATTTAGAACAAATGTAATGATGTAATTATTTAAATGAAAATAACTTTCACTTTTCTTTTAAACTTTTCTTTTAAAGTTTGTTATAAAATTTTTTAATTAATGAATTTTTTGCATGATGGATTGAAACATCTTTTTCTCACATTATTTTTTAAAATTTTTCACCCAATTATTATATTTTTTTAATTCAATGGTTTTATACGTGCAAAATGATGCGGAAGTGTATTGTTGCTGCTGTCGTACCATATAAACTGTTAAACGAGCAAAAGAGAAAAGTCACGACTGCACGTTTTTGACTCTGTTTAATTCCGGGTTTCTTCAAGTGTTTCCATACTACTCGACACGGCTACAAGCGCATTTTGTACGATGTGGAAAGGTGTACTGCTTTTCTTTACGCTTTCGAGTGTGTTCTCCCAAAGTGTGAACGGTACACGCCTTGCTTCACTGCAGCCTGTCCGGTGGCGTCCGTTTTGTGGGGTTAGACAAAATAAATAACTTGCACGAGATGGGTTCACCCACTGGCAAGTGCCGTCTTTGGTGCCGCCTGTTGACCATATCACACTTCAGGCTTTGGCACCATTCGAGGGTTATGGCTTTCACTCGAACCGGTCTTACGATGCTGGAGGTACCTTTACCCGAATGCCCATCGTTTGCTCTTCACTTCTAATTGAGAACATTTTCAATTTTCGGCCCCTTGTTCTGGCACGACGTCACCCTAGACCGGGAGGGTTGCGAATGAGAGTATCACATTGCCCAACCGTTGCCACCGCACTAGCACATGTCGAACGGAACGGCGGGCATATTGGTTTCATGTAACGGACCCGGAAATGTGACCATGTCCTGACCAGATTGTTTACAGCTCCAGCTGCTGAATTCGACCACATTTTCGCAGAACTGAGGAACTCTCGCCAGACCTCGGGTAAACCGTGCTGATTGCAAGCATTGGTTGCCGCAGTTGCCTTTCGGGTTTCCGTTCAACTGCAGCTTTGTTAGGCACACGGGCACTCGGCGTCGGGTTTTCAGCGTTCCTTCAAGAATTGCCGGCATTCGGTGGGAATGTATACCTCCTGCCGGATTGTCCGACTACGGGTAGAGACTTGAAGTCAAATTTTCCAGCAGCTCGTTTCACTGGAACTAACTAACGTCACCGATGTTGGCCACTTACTAGAACTACTCGACTATTTTGGTACTTCCCGAAAATAGCAGCGCGTGACAAGGTTCGGGTTGCATTCGAGCGCTGCCGGAACGAGCAAATGGCCTTGTTTTCATGCGACAACCAAAACATCACTTCCGTTTTTCGTCGCTTGGCAAACCACGGACCGCACCGATGTTCGACAGCCAAGTAGCGTTAGTTTTGCGTGCTTTTAATTAAACGAAATCGGATTAGGCACGCTTCCATGTTGGGCGGGAAGGAGCGGAATTTAGTGTTCCTCCCGCACCATGCCCGTGTATGAAATGCAGAATCGTTAGCAGGCTTTTGAATAATTTCCATCGTAAGCTACCGGCGTACGTAAGCCGCTCATAGTTGGTGGAAATTCGGTGCGAAACTATCATCCACCGTTACCTCTGCCGTGCGGCACCAACCAGCACCGGGATCACGCCATACGCCAAGATGGGCGCAAGGGAATTTATGTCCTATTTTAGGTTAAATCGTTGCTCACTGTGAAGTATGCACTAGTTTGAAGTGGCGAAACGGAAAGGACTCGTTCTGTGCGGACAAAGAATCGAATTACGTCAATTGGTACACCCAGTGCACTTTCATTAGGTTATAGTAGGCGTCTTCTATTTCCGAAGGCATGCACGTGAGACTTTCTTTTCAGTGCGTGTTTGTAAAAATGTAATGCTTTATTAAGATTCCGGTGGGTTTTTTTCCCAGTACATCTTCTATACACGAGATTCTTTGAATGCTTGGTATTGAATGATGAATTGATCCTTAACGCTAATGATGTTCTTTGCGAATAAAAGACATTTCTGTGTGAATAAAACCAAGGCATGGGTGGTAATGTTTGATTACTATTCAGTGCGTATTAGGGCGTGTATAGCGATGCAATGAAAAGGGGGAACAAATTGACGGGGTGGAATCATACGCTTCCTACGAAGTGATGTTACGTTGTTCGTATTACTCATCAAATGTCAGAATGCATGGTTGTAGAATTACTTATCACATTATATTGTTACTGATAACCAATTTGATAGGGTACGTGGTAGGATCAAACATGATAGATGTATAATAATTTCAACCCAAATTAATAATAGTATTGTTGCGGCTTAACAAAAGGATAATTTTTGGGATCTTTTTTAATTGCAATAATTGCCAATAAAGTTAATTTTTTATGAGTAATGTTTATAACTATAAATTTGTTAAAGAACATCGAGAAGATGACTGCTCTCCAAGGGCTGACTGCGCTCAATTACGCGAATAGTTTTTAAATTAGTATCTCTTTATAACAGTAATGGTCATTAAAATATTTAATATTTCTTTGCTTAATTTATCCAATATTCCATACATAAAAACAAAACATAAATCATTACAAATTGTGAGGTTTGAAATCTAGTCCCAGTAAAAAGTGATTTTTCTGAGTATTTAAACGTATTTAATTTATCTGGAATAGGGATATATTAATTTGGAATGCATTGCAGCATAAAGTGAATTTTTAGCGTACAAAACATAAATTAATTTTAATAAAATATGCCCAAAACGATGACAAAACATTAAATTTTACCTTTGTTTTGCATCATGCAACTTGTTGATATTACATTATTCAAATGAGCAAATGACCCTGTTACACAATGAACTGAAACAAAAAAACGCTTCCACGATCCCAATGGACAGCTTTACCTTGATAACTGCATCAAACTATCACTTCGTTTGCACATTATCTGGCTGCGAATAAAAGGATCATTTTTTCGCGTAACTCATCGCACCAACGGCCAGTTCGAGGCTATTAACCGAAAACCTGCCCGTTTGCTTTCCCGGTTTTTGTTGTTGCATTATGTCAGTGCCATTTGTTTGCTAAACATTTGTATGTTAATTTCAATTGTGCATTTTCCGACGCCTGTCATTCACGCACCAGTCATGCCCGCCTGTCCCGGTGGATGGTTATCGTTGTTCAATAATTTGATGAAAGCAATTAAAATTTGCCCTCAGTGCAGTGTTCGTTGCGACCGGCACATCCCGGTGCATTCGGTCCATACCCATCCGGTTTGGAATGGTTTGGCTTCCCGGCGATGGCGGGTACGTTTTGTGCTCGGGGTTTTTCTTCCGTTGACGATGCAGAAAATATGGTGCCGCACGCTCGCAGCAGACGTCATCTAATTTGCATCCAAATGCAGCCCGATGCATTGTCATGCGGGCTGATAGTTTCGTTTCGATGCACGACCAATAATCCTCACACCGGTGAACAACCGGGTTCGGGGACGGAACGAACCGACGTGACAAAAGCCAAACCATTTGCAGCACACCAAATGTGACCCGATTGAACGTTTATTTATTTTAAATCCATACAGCGCTTTTAGCATTCGATACAAAGAGCCGTCTAGCTGAGAGATACTACCAAATTTCACAGGAAGTCAAATTGTAGCACGTAGAATAGGAGGGTATTAGTGAATGGACAGTATAAAAGTTTTCGTATTTAAATGTTACGGTATCACGTTATGAGCAAGCGGCAGCTGAGAATCAAAATGTAAACAATGACAGCGTATAAATTGTTTGGCAGTAATGTATCACCGTGAATATAGTCACGAATCGGAACATCCGCCATTACACTGCCACCGCCGTGGTCTGTCTAATGTTAGCCTAATTAGAATCATTTTTAACCTCCTAATGGTCATGTCTATCCAAAGTAATGGCATGGTTTAGTGAAATGAGCTGATACTTTCGGTTGCAAGCTAAAATGGTACTACTGCTGTCAAACTTTGCTGTCCAATTGTTATCATCTGCTACCAGTCAAATAATCATTAGCTTTTCATGACGTCTTCTGTAGCAAATTTGAAATGTTTGTGGTGTATGGACGCAATTTTTCCAATCGTATCGGACAATCTGACTGACAGCGATATTGACAATTGATGCATAAAACAGAGTATCTTGTCTAAATATGATCCCAAATATGTTTCATAAATGTGTAGATAATATACCTCCGTGAAATTGACAGGCATTTTTATTTACAATTACAATTTAAGATTAGAAGATTTATTTTTTTAAATTAGAAGAAGATTTTTATTAATATTTAAAATACAACTTATTATTATGTAATGAGCATATTATTATGGTACGAAAGCCAAAATTACATGAAACTCTTGAAATCTGAATTTTGCCCGATATCCACCAAGTTTCGAATGTATTAAGCTATATTCCGTTTCGATTTTTGGCTGCTGTCGCTTGTTTTGTTCGATTCCCCATTACCTCCGGACATTCAGAAGATTTCGTTCTGCTACGTTAGGCTATCCTTCCACAGGGCGCGACCCGTCGCCGATAATGAACTTGTAAATGAGAGAAAATAGATTACGTTTCTTCCAATGCCATTGCCGACACATTTCAGGGCAAGCAACGCAACAGAGCTCACTCAAAAAGGCGCGTGAAATGACATCCAGGTGTATCTTCGTTGCTTCACCGAAAGCTCGAAGAATTCTTTGATGGTTTCCTCTTACGCTTTATCCTTCATTTCACGGTTCATCCGTTTGTGTCTGTTGGTACATGCTCTAGTCGGAGCTAACGGTAAGATAGCAAGGATGATGTAGCTAGGAGAAGATAAGATAAATGTGCACTTGTTCGTCAGTGGATGAAATGCGAAGCCACCACCAGTTTGTCTTCCTCTTCACCTTGCAATTTACGAAGGAGATTGCTTGGTAGTTACTCCACAGGTTAAGAAGCAAACGAGCTTCCGCATAACGTAGTGCAGTGTAAAAACTGTCGTAGAAAACAGGTGGAGGTATTAGTGAACGAATTATTGGTCCCGTGGTATTTAAAGGAGGTTGTGAAATACATCAAAAGAAGAGAATTTTCTTCACTGATTGCTGAGTAGGGCTATTTACTTGAACAATCATAAGTTGCTTAGGATTTGACTTACTCCGCAACAGTTCGCTACACTTTTTGTGAGGTTTCTGGTGAGGTTTTAATGTTCTACGTATTCTGCACAGTTCAGAGGTTGCTGAGACGATGACGAATACGTTACAGTGTTTCGCAAGAACTCCTATTTGGCTGATATTTGCTTCGTGTTTCATGATAAATCATTCGAACAAATTAACTTTTTCCAACAGCACGCAACAATGTGCAATTATAATTTTGTTCCAGAATATATGACGTCATTGTGAGTTTCGCTTGCTTCATTCGTCCATTTTGAATAGATCTATTTGATTGCCCATTTGTCCTTCACCTTCTTGTTGAACATTTTAATTCTTTGATATGCTTTGCTGCACATTGAAGTTCAAATGGTGTAATCTGAAGTTAGCAACAACGGTAGAGGTCAAATAGCAAACTGATTGCCAACAGCCAAAGTGACATGAAGTTAATGTAGATGATCTTTATAAAACGTGGCTTTCTTTGTGCACAGTTTGTGGATTGCCGTAACTGTGACCGTTTTGACGTGGCACCGGAAGTGATGCGAAAACAATGACCTATCCCTATCCGCGCGAAACGTCCTTCCGCAAGGAAAGAATTCGTTTCTCATTTCATCCATTCGGTTAGCACGAAATAGTGCATACGGTGGGAAAAAAGGACGACGTATCCATTTAACCCACCCAAACATACATAAAAATGAGGAATGCGCAGAAAAGGAAATGAAACAGCTAATTCAGCGAAATCCTTTCCTCTTGTTGCTAATTAACAAATTTTTCCCTGCCGGATGTTCTCCCCACCCAGCGTTGGCTCACAAAGATATGGTAGTTTTGCCGGCCGTACCTTGGTGGTAAGTTAATTTTTCCCACACAGTACCGATGTGACATTCTATCCGGTGCGGGACACATGATGGTCCTACCACATTTAGCCTTCCAACCCTGAACTACCGCCAGCAAAGATATGCGATGTTTGGGTACTGACACAAAACAAAGAAACAAAAAAAAAAAATAGCATACAAACTGTACGTCTAGCTTTAAATTTATTGCCTTGCATAAAAATAATTAAAATAAATTAATTGCGGTCCGCTAAAAGGTATGCAAATTAATCACGACCACGAACCAGCCCTGTGTGCGGGTAGCCGTAAAGTGGTCCTTCCGGAACCGAATTCAAAACGGTTGTGTGGGTGGATGCGTGAGTGTCCGTGGTGTAAAGAAATGAACCGTTCATAATGGGCACGCTTGAAAAGGAACGTAACTGATGGAATACGTGTGTGTGTGTGTGTGCATGGGAAATCACACTGTAACTACCCAACGATGGAAAGAAATGTGATTCCTGGGATCACTAAACATGCTGCACGCATAAACCCCTTCTGACCGCAACATTTCGGTGCGCGTGTGTGTATAAGTGGAATTTTTCAAAAAAAAAAACGAATGGAAAATATTCTTTCTGGGAAATAAAATTAAACAAATCAACCAAACCAAACCCCTTTTTGATAGGGGGTTGGGCGAGCCGGCAGAATTGCTGGCAAAACATAAAATCAGTGCTTTTCGTGCGAGTGCGCTTCCGACTCGCCCAACCGAAATCCGTCCCATGCACCAAACGTAACCGGTAATCGTGATAAAATAAACATACACAAAATTAATTTCATGTTTGAACCTTGCACGAGGCAGCAGAGAAAACACAAAGCATTGGGTGGCCGAGCCCAATACTCGGTGCTCTCGGTTAGTAATCTCACGCTTTCCCCCCATTCGTCTCGCATCCGGTGCGTTCGGACCATGACTTTGTACCGGTATCGGGGTCGGAAAATCTTTGCCGCCTTTCTCCCGGCACACACCGACATTTTTGGACGGGATGCTTTCTTTTTTGTGTGTATGTGTGTTGTTTTCTCCTGCCCCGTAACTTTAACGCTATGCCGGTGATAAGGTGGATCAAAGGAAGCGTAAAGGAACAGCGAGGTGGCGGGTTGTTTTGCGTAGTGATGGTTGCGTAAGCATGCATAAAATGGCACCTCGGGTTGCTCCCACTCGGGCACTTTACACCCACCCGGAACGGGACGGCGTTATCTTTTGTGCGGTGCGAGATCGACGGCGGTGGGAAAAACAGAATGGACGAATAATAACGCTTTGCTAATATGGCACCGGTGGGATATAGTGTGGTACGATTTATGACGGATTAAAATTATGTGTGACATTTGGTGTAGTCCCTTTTTTCTTCTGCCTACCACCGTACCATGGTTATCGTGCCTATCATATCTTACCGTGGTGATTGCTTGTCCGTTACTGGTCCGCCGGTTTGGTTCCGGGGGTTTGGTGGCAATTATCACTTGTAATGTGTACGACAAGCATTAAAGTCGAATTAAAGGTAATTTTCAGCCCATTCCGTTGGGGTCTGTTTATTGGTTCAAGAAGTTGTTTGCCAGTGGAAAAGGAGAACCTTTTTTAAACAGCTTTGATTGTCTCGACAATCACGGTTATAGCACTATCATATTATAGTCTCAGCTTGTAGTAATAGCTTGTAGTGTTGAGCAACATGTACACATTTTTGGCATTTTGAAGTTATTGAGTCATCGTAATTTTTAATAACTCGGGAATTTTCCAACAATATGAAAGATATAGTTCCCAAACAAACTAAGAAATCGTTAATAAGTAGTTAAATGATTTATGCAATGAGAATATATGATTAAATATTTTGATTATGATGGCAAACACTGTTGCTTAGCCATTTTATAAGTCAATCTAACTGACCAAATAATAATAATGAAAAAGATAGATACTATTAAATAGTCAATCAGTAACGACATACATCCCTTGGTAAATCAATGGTTGTTTTCAGTAGTGTCCAGAGGTAATTGTGAATATGTTAACAGAAGAACACACCAAACGTTACACTAGGCAATACATTTGTTTAAGCGGTCAGCCAACATTTTTCAACCAAGAATTCGACCTGAGAATTCCAAAGCTTGCTTAGCCCTGCTGTATCGCAAATAGACAAGAAATTATTTCAGGTGTGATTTAAAGCTTCGCTTTCATCTATCTTTCCCTCCCCTACGTTTGGTTGAAATTGGTGGCTCATACCATATTTCCAACGTACACATAATGCTAATGCCATTTCGTTTCTGATTTGTTTCGGTATAAATCCCGTGCTTGTTAAATTAAATCGAGTTGTATGTGATAGGTTTGCACAAGATTCGAAGCATCGAAAAAAAAATAACCACCATCGTGCAGGATCATACACAAAATGATAATTTGCTGCTGGTCGGTTGGTTTCGTGCGCCTGTAAACCATTCCACGAAGATTGGCCATATCGGGTTGGAATAAATTATGTCACGTTTAAGCAAATAAAATCAATTGGGAATAAAATAAATTGAGTACGCTTGTTTACCTTTCGTGTTTTAATTTCGCACTCTATGCCAAAACGTGCGGACGATGCCGCACCCGGGGCACTGTATTTTCATTGCTCGGCCAGCCCGTTTGCGCCGTCTGGCGGCTTTGAAACCCCATAACGGCCCCATTTTCTCCAGCGTGTCATCAGCTATTATACCGAGCGTCCATGTGAAGAGAGACAGAGAGAGAGAGAGTACAAATAGTGTTCCCCTTTTTTTGGGGAGGAAAAGGGGCGAGCTCTGGTGGTTTTGGGGTGTATTTTTCCCCCTTCACGATGGGAATGCACCATCATACCGATCTCAAATTGGTGCCGCGTAGCTTTCGACTCCAGGACACAACAAAGCAACGGAATGCCAGTGCACGGGATGAAGGTTTTCGATTTTCGTAAGCATATTTAGCATTCATTGCACGATTGTTCTCACGGCACTTGGTGGGTAACGGAGCCGACCGTATTTGTGGATGCAAGGTCAACTGGTCCGTTTACTGGTGTGTCGTTTTGCCGATTTGCCCAAAACATCCCGCCGCAATGATCGTTTGATCCTGGCGCAGTCCAGATCCTGCGGGAAATACCTTGCTGGAATGGTGGTGTATGAATTGGGACACTGCCGCGGTTAAATTGTTGATCCTGGAAGGTTGAACCATTTTCGATTCGCTTTTTTTCGGGTGTATTGAAAATAAATTTGGCAAACGGAACCTTTGCATTTAAATTTGTAGCTTTGGTGGCGTTTTATTTGGGACGTGTTTAGGGGACGAATACCTACCATTCTTCAGCGCAGGATTATGGGCTGTGGTTGGATTGCTGGTGTGTTGTAACGTAGAAATTTGCATTCGTGAATGGTGATGGTGGCTTTGTGTGTTCAAGATCATATTGTGATTGTAATTTAATACATAATCTACAAATCACGCTCCCAATAATTGTTGGTAAGGAGTCTAGTTGAATCAAAATTGACATTAATTCATTATTACAATAAGATCAATAACGTTTTTTTTCTTTCTGGGACATATCCAGACTAATGTCAAACAGTAAAAAGATAAAAAAGCCTCTTTCTGATTCAAAAATGGCCTCTTTCTTTGGTTTGTTGCATATTTAATTTTGGCTAGTATAGAAATAGGCCACTTTCGTCTTAGTTTACGATTGTTTCGCCTATATTTCACTGAATTTCTGATTTTTTTTTACTCATAAACTGTTTCTAAACGAGTAAAAATTTGTATATAATTTTAAATAAATTGAATGGAAGAAATTATTCATAGCCGATGTGTACCAAACATGTGTACCGGAGGATTCTTGGTTGAAAGCTTTTTTTTAAATAATAAATTAATATTAAAACATTTAAATTTAACAAGCGCTCCAAACTATATCAACAGATGGAACTCATTCGAAGAACTTTACTTAAGGTATTAGATTTCCAACCCCGTGTGATATCATGAACATGAGATGATTGATACGTATGATATTTGATTCTGCCGGTCTGCAGCTTTGCACTTAAATCGAACAGTTAAAACCACTACAGCACAAAGCACACGAGAGTGTATCGTCAAATTCCCAAATGTATCCACTCAGCGATAATAACCGATGAAAAGGATGATTCCGTTCGTTGCACAACAAAAACAACGGGGCACAAACTACAAAGCATAACCTTTTTAACTTCAACCCCGTTGCTATTTGGCTCTGATCTCGTAGCTGGTAATCACTGAACTGTGGATAGTATCCGGTTGGTTTTCGGCTTTTAATAATTCACCCCTAGCTTTGTGAGCATTATTTTCCATCCAACTGCAAGCTTTCCAACCGAAATCCTGCCCAGACGGGAATACTTCTTCTGCGCACTGGCTGTTTGTAAGCAGAGCTGCAGCAAGGGAGACCCTTTTTTGCGTTTGCTACTGGCGGTTGTGAGGGTGTACATGAATTCGATATGAATTATCTTCAAATGTTAGTGTCCCTCGTTGGCTCCCGTGGCAGAAGGTATGAAGGTTTGGTATGGAAACGGATGTGGCTGCCGTAACTGTTGCTGATGTTGATGAGCATGATGGACGGTTGGGAGTGGTCTATCCGTACCACTTTTCCTATCCTCCAACCGGCGAACCGGGGGCCGTTTTGGCTAGTAGTTCTGGGGATCGATTAAAATAAATTGCTCGGTGACCGGAATACCCAGCGCTATTTCATCCGGCCTATCGTTGTGCGGTGGTTGTAAATTTGATCGCACTTAAGAATTCATTTCCGAGCGCGGGAGAGTGCAAAATGGGAAACGAGTTCGTGGTAATCATTCGAACGCTGTTGAATTATTAAAAATACTGTGTGGAGCGTACGTGGGAAAGATGATAAGTAGGAAGCGATATTAAATCTGCTGTAAACTTCGTTGAAGGGTGCTTGTAACAAGTTGCAAGTAGATTAATGCGATTTTTGGACAGAATTGTACATAATTTATGTGGAAAAAACAGGATTGGGTTTATATCAATTGTTCGTCTGTATTTGTTTTAATTGATCGCATATTATGATTACACAATTTCCATTTAAATTCGTTCCTTTGCCTACGTTTAAAGATACACCGACCTTTACTTCTTTGTTGTGCCTCCGTAACCTTCACCAACCCTTCATGAAAAGCTTTTATTTTATATGATTTTCATCTATTGTTTAAAATTATAATTCCTCGCAACACATACTCAACAACAGTGATTTATGCGTAGCACTTTTGCAAATGATTAAGAACTGAAAACTAGAACACTGCACCTCGCTTCTGGCGCTCGTATGCCGAAGCGATTGGTTTCAAGCTTTTCTTTTGGTGAAACTTTCCAAATCGCAAACTTCCACCTGAGCAACTTCGACAATGGCACTAGGCAAAAGCGTAAACTCGTTAAAACTAGTACATGTTCCCGTAGGTGGAAAGTGACTTCATGAAAGAAAAGCTCCTGCTCGGGAAGAAAAGTTAGCCAGGGCTAGGCGTGTGTGCATGTGTTTGCGATTGTGTGAGACGAAGTTTATGTGTTCGAGTTGTTTTTTTTTCCAATCGCGGGTATTCAAACGCTACTAAAGACTTCGAACCGAACGCTGGATACCCGGTGGGAAACCGGAACCTTCTTGGCATCTTTACCTTTAAGAAAACAAGTACGAAAAATAAAAATATTAGAAACCAAAAATCCAACACAACTCATCGACGGAGCAACTGGAGTGGTGAGTGTTCGATAGCAAAGGGAGGCAAAAATTTCAATACACAATTTCCGTCCATAAATCACGTGGTGGCCTTGTGCGGTGTACACCCCTGCAGAAGAAGCACAAGGAAAAAACACCCCTACGTTCTGGTCGCGCAAATACCCGTCTTCGATATTGGTAGCACGGGACGATGAAAGGACAGAAACTTATATACATGGAAACAGGTCCTTGTTCTCGGTGCTGTGGCGGAAGTTTGTCCGTGCTGGAAGCTTCCTGCTAGAGTAGGCTGTCTGCTGTTTAAGGTTGTTAAGCCTGTGGCGTTTTTTTACGCCCTGCTGTAACACGAACTTTGTAGTGGAAGCAACTCGTTCGACCAAGAAACAACAACTCGTTTCGGGTATCGGTCGGTACCGTTCAAACGTATTTTTTCACGATACGTTCCTTTCACACGGTTTCGTTTTGCCATCACTTTGTTCTTCGGTTTGATGATATTGTGTCCTTTCGTTTGTACAATCGTGTGTTTTCTTCTCTCCATCCACGATAGCTATAAACGTACAATTTTAAAGACTAACGAACGAAATTCGATAGCAATAGTGTATACATGTTTCATGGACACATGAACATGACCACGAACGAGAAGCGTTAGTGCGAATGGCGAGTATCACTAGAAGGATATGCCACAGTTCGTTGTGACATTTTAAAGGACCAAAAATAGTACGAAGCAAAGCAACTTGTAGCACATGATATGCCAGAGCGTGAGCAAGAACTTTAAATCGGCATGGCGGTAGAGAAGAACCTCAAGTGGTACGGTGGCCCCTCCCCCAAGATGACGACCAATTCGGTCGAATGGAAAAGGCCCGGCTATTGGAAAAAGTTTAGCAAATAAATCAAATGAATACATTTATTGGTAAAGCAGTGGGCAATGCAGGACGCCCGGTTGGTATGTACTTGCCTTCACCAACTGACGCTTGAGTAAGGCACAGTCGTTACCTGGTCGTGGAGCTGCTCGTTACGCCAGCAATGGAAAGTGGCAAAAACTTTGCAAAAAAAACCGTAACAACTTCTTTCCGTCCCCATTCTCTGCGCAAGAACTTTCTCCGGCGTCCGGGACGGTGGTCCTTTTTTAGATTTCCAATGCAGAAGAAAGCAAATCGGCGATGTACCAAAAGGCCGTCCATTGGTTTGTAAATGATTGCGGTAACGGTTGCTCGCATCACCGCCGGCATGGCCAATGTAAAGGTTTGCTTGCCTGTGTTAGGGTAAATGTGTGTGCTTTTTTTGTACTATTTGTAGGTTGATTGTCGCAACTAGCCACAGTGTTGTTGGTTGACCGGCTATACGTGTAGTAGTAATTTGTACAGAACAAATTGTCATCCTTCATGCTTCGTTTAAAAGAGATTTCACAGCTACTGCTGGAATTCTGTGGAACCACGCCAAGGTAAATAAGGTCGCTCGGATACGAGGAACGCAGTGTGCCTGTGCGGCTCCATTGCGTCGTGTGCAAAATTCGAAATAGATCTTAGCGATGGGAATCAACGTTGACTGACCACCACAACGACGGGTTGCGCCGGAATGTACTCTCTAGCGTATGAAAAAAGTTGGAAGATCATTATTGTTGGGATGAACCTTATATTCTTCGGTGGTTTTTGACGGCACTTGCTCCAAAATTAACTTCTCCGTAATGCTATGATTAGCAATATCTGGCCCACCACTCGTAAATAGCACTAAAGTCAGAAGAACCTTGAAAATGCAAATGATTCATGTAGATTTCAAGGTGGAATTTAAGTTCGGTCAAGAAAGAATAATCCTCTTCATCTATGTCCCCGTTGTCTATTGTGGTGATTAAAATTTAATTGTATTAATTGAAATGCCTGCAAGTGGTCCTTCTGAAAGTTCTTCCACTCCAGCCAAAACCACCCCGAAGAGGATCGGTGGAATTCAAACCGATTTACCAGCGTGGAATTTAAATTAACTGAGGACTGGCAATGAATGGAACATACATTGAGGAATCGTTTTTTTCGAAACCCCTTTTTTTCGCTCAGTATCTTCAAAACTACCGGACACAAGCTGGCTCTAGGTTTCCTATGCAGTGTAGGAAAAAAAAGCACGGAGGACAAATCAGTTCAAGGATATCCCGCTCTTTTTTTGTTTCCGTCATTGCACTAGCAATGGCTAATAAAAGTCAAGTGCTGGGTGTGGTAAATTTTCTGACGTTGAAAGTTTTTACCTCACTGCTGCTGGTCATGCTTTGAAGGTGGCACATTTTATAATTTTTCTATTCCACTTTTTGTGCGTCCTGTGCTGTGACGGTGTTGTCCACCCTTTCCCGCGTATTGCGCTTTTCGTGCCCCATGTAGTTCTCAAGTGATTGTCAAATTGGAGTATGATTTATGGGATGATTTTCGCTTTTCTTCCTCATCATTGCAACCACTCTGCTCATTATTCGCAATCCCGGGTTTTACCTTAACGGAAGGTGTATGTGCGTGTGTATGGCTGCTTTTTTTATATTAGCCAAGATGAAACCGTTTCAGTACAGCAGATACCTGACTTTTATGGTGTGGTTTGTCATGCTGGACCAGAAGCTTCGAGTAGTGGGAAAAGAAAACAAACGAATGGTGAAAAAAACCTATTTTTTGTCAGATATTCTTTTCCGCTCAGATCTGTCGTATTTGCCTTGAAGAACACGTGGAAGCAAAAGTTGACAAGAACCAAAGTGTGGTTTGAACGAAGGTTTGATAGACATTCGTAAGCAAACATTGGGCAATTGTTAAAAAACGCTCCACAAAGCAGGTGTGCATCGTTGTGCATGGAAAGGGAATTTGAAGCTCACGCCGTGAAAGCTTTGCCCTTTTCCTACTCCGTTAAGAACAATCCATGGCTTAAATGAAGCTGTTTGAAGCGTTTTCCTTCTGCTGCTGCACTTTTGCACTCGTGTCATGCAGGTGAAGATCTTAATGGAAAGGATAAAGTTTTGCGGTGGAATTAAAACAGTTCACCAAGTGAATGACCAAACGGTGAATGAAGTGATAAGGCCAGAACAGCGTGGAGAGCTTCGGAACACAAGTCAATCCGTATGCTTTCTTTTGTGTTAAAGGTGAATGTTGCCCGCTGCACGGTGCCAACTCTCCAGAGGCTTACTTTAACAAGATCATAGTAAATGGAAATGCTTTTCAGGAGACTCCACCCCGAAGTCGGTATACAGAACTGTCCGTTAGCTGCCGATTTATCCCTGTTCGGGGTCGTTTCCCGTTGGTAAAGTTTCAATTTAACTCAAATAGCCTTTCTGCTCGGTGGCGAGAGTGGCTGATCTTCATAGTGGACATTTGGCGCTAACCTTTTTTAATTAAGCTATCCTTTCCTGAACTTTCATCCCTCCTGTTCTTTACCGTCCTAATGGATTGTACCCTGCTTTTGTATCATCTTGGGTGCACCGGGAAGATAAAGGATCCGACAAAACGGTCATTTAATGTACGGTAATGCAAAACCGGTAGCAGAAAGAAAGTTTTTAATTTTGTTTGAAATTTTTAAAGTGAGATTTCGTACATTTATTCACTATTTATTATCAATGCATATTAAATCAGCCTTAACGATTTATACTTTTGGATATTTTTTCCAATAAGCTTTGTTTGTTGTGATTTTACATTATATATAAATAATTTTTTTAATTTTTTTTATACATATTTTCCAAGATTTTCTAACGAGTTATGGATCAGCCGGGCTGATCTCATGGAAATAAAATGTTTACTGAAATCAATTCATTTCCGAAACATTCGTTGCACTGAAAATGCATTCAGCATATTTTTTTTTAATAAATCATCTAAAAAATTTTGTTTGCAGATTTTGGACAATATCTCTATCATTAAGTTATTAAATTCAATTGTTTTGAGTTTATGATATTCAATTTGATAGTATTGTCAACTAATTTAGAATGTTGGAGAATCATTTAATCAATACTACATGTATCTATTATATCCTCATTGTACCTGTTGTTGAATGTACTAGTCTTGAAGTTAATGTCAATGTGGCTTCAATGCTCTTGAAATCGTTTGCTTTATTTTACTTTTATTCCTTTGGAGAGCATTCATTCAGCATCTGAGCGCTAATACTTACAGACCCATGGGATATAACTTAAAAGATAATGAAAAATTATGATATTATATATTTATGAAAATCTGTATTCATTTTGACGAACAAAAACCTCACACTTCAATGGCTAAATCAGACCCAGGAATTATTCCTTCATGATGGTTGTTTGTTTCTGCTAACCAAACATAACACTATCTAACAGTGCCAATAGCCAACGGCTAAATATCTCCAGTGACTACTGATCATATCAACCGTGGATTAGCTTGTACCCATCGCTGTTGAACAGCAATCAGTCGTAGGTGGTCATTTTATTACAGCTGCAACTGCGCACCGCATCAAAATAATGTGGATCTGCTGCTGCTGCTGCCATTCATTTGCCCCGTTGTGTCAACTTACCCGTCCTAATCGCATCATCGAACACGGGCCACTGATTTATCGATGGTCTCAATCCGGCACCAGCACGTCAAATTTCTCGCAGATAACACGGTTCGATTTACATGACCAATTAGACCGCTGGTCACCGGTTAACCGAAGCGCGTTATCCTTACACCATTCTTCATCCCTGCCATGTGGGCTGCTGTAATCGCCAGTGCCAGGCATTATCATTATGCTCGCCCTGTGAATCGGACGACCCGCGTTCGGTCGTTACATTATGTTTTCGATGATAATAATCATGCCCTCCCCCACCGGTCCCGTGCCGGTGCGATGATGCGAAGTGGCTGTTTTGCCGGAACCATAACCGGGTGTTACAGCGAAAAAGGGTGGGCTGTGAAGAGTTGCAGGGTGTGCGGGCTTAGACTTACCTTCGGTGGAGCGTCCACCTGTGGCCCCTGCGAGCATAATATTATCGCGTGGCCCGATGTGGCCCTGTAATTGTGTTAGCCTGGCATTAAGGGCCAATCAATGGGTGTACCATGCGGCAGCTGCTACCACCGCTTAGGTTTCCTATGAATATTCATCAACGAGTAGGCTAATACTCGATATTCCTCTTCCCAACCACGGATGGGAAAAAAAGGATGGAACTGGGTTCTGCTTGGGACGCAGGACGAAGGAAATGGGCGAGAAGATATTCAATCGAACGACCATTTCATGGTCAACGCCAGTAAATGGTGAGAATTGAAAAAAATATATACATTCGAGATTAAGCTCCTGCCCGTGTTGGGGAGGATCGTTAACGACAGTGGTCTGGTTTCTTTCGGATTCATTCGGCGTTCGCTCACATCACGTAAAACGCTGACACCGGCAGACTGTGGGCACGGATCAAAAAGGCGGTGGCTTTTATAGCTCTGAACTGTTCCTTTCCTTGAGTGTCCCCCGCTTGGACACCGGTTTGAAACGGACCTCAGCAGAGGAAGCGGTAAACAGTAACAAACAAAAAAACCCCAAGCACCTAAGTGCTTGAAGGACCATTTCCTGGCTATCGTCAAGATTGTCAAGGCATAGGGCTATCCTTGGCCCGAAGCTAAAATTCGGAAACTTGGACGTCCGTGCCTTCATTCACCAAAATAACACGCAGCGAAATATCTCCCACCACGGCTAGGTTTATGCAGGCAGCGATAAAATTGCCGTAAAAGTGTCATCAGCTAATGAGCTTTTGACAAATTGTTTTCAAATAATCGATAGCGCGAGATAATGCTGCGCCATGGCAGACATGTGCCTGAGGGAACGAAATCGCCACTACCATTAACGTACGTACTTCTGGATGGCCGATTGAGATTTCGGTGGTGTTCTTCCGTGGGTTAAACGGTCGGAATTGTGGTTTTTCTCTCAACCCAAGATCCAAGTTGGCGAACACAACTGGCGCCTTCGAGCGGGATGGAATTCATTAACGCAGCGGACAGAATGTTGGCCAACCCTTCCAGGACGATTGGTTCCGGCTTTTCGATTACTCCCGTAAAGTGGAAGCGAAAGTGATGATTTGGCAATCGAACGAGGCGCACTAAATCTTCCGCCAGACGTAAATGTCGGTCGAGTTTTTTGTCCAGTGAAGAAGAACTACGATCGCCCCGTTCTCTTGGAACTTGACGCAAAAATGAGCGCAAAAAAAAGACTTAATTAAAATTTATAGAATCCATCAGCCGAAGTAATATCGACGATGGTGGTGTTGCCTGCTTGCCCGAGGCCATGGATTACTATCGCTTTTTCCCCCCGATTGATAGTGGCACGGCAAGCACGATCGGTGACGGAACGGGAACCGATACGGAAGGATGAGGTTGTTCCATTTCCGGTGCAATCAAGCATCGTGATGAAACATCACAGGGCCCTGACATAATCATGAGCGGCAATTCATCGAGACGCATCAGTATGCCGGGACAGTGTATATGGCAGGGCGGTAGAAAACCATCACCATTGTGCCGCGAGATGTGCGTAACGGAACGGAGCGGATGGATGGATGGTGCATGGATCCGGACCGAGCGAGACTCCCTGCAGTGCAATAAGCTGGCGGTAAATTTGCAGCAAGTGAAAGAAGCTCATTTCCTTTTTGTCACATCCTCGTTGGCTCATTTGTGAATTGACGTGGTGCGATTGAAGCGTTGCGTTCGGTGACTTATTGGAATTTTATTGGGCTGGTTTATTAACATTGAGCGTTGGAAGATTAAATGGACCAATCTGACAGATAAACAGCTTGGGGCACAGCTGGTTGTCCGAGTATTCAATAGGTTATTATGATCGAGGCGGACGGTTGTTTTGTTAAATAACAGTAGAATAAAAATATGAGTGCCTGTCGTTGTGCAATACTTGTTCTAAAAACTGTCAGGAATGTGAAAGGAAAATGCTATGATGGATCAATTTTGCGTAGGTAATGGATCTTTACGTACGTATTTACGGTTATTTACGTATCGGGAAAAATAGGCGAAATGAGGTGCTCTTGTCCATTGTCGAGGTGCATGGTTTATTAGGACTTCAAAATAAGATTCCTATCGATCTATTATACTGTATATTTTATTCTAAGAAATAGTTACAGCTCATCCTCGATCCATAAATAAACATCACCTTTTATATTCTGGCCTATTATAGTTCTCTGCGTTTGTGAAAAATCCCTCAATTATCTTTTTTTAGTTGAGCACGCATCCTGGAGCTTCGTTTCACATGTGCAAAACCTCTCACTTCACTCTAGACCTCTCTGTCCAAACTAAATGTGGTTATTTTCAGCAAACTAACTAAATGTTATTTGTTGTATGTATAACATATTGAAGAATACATAAGAATACTAAAGGTTACGCGTCTAAAAACTCTTTGTTTACACTTTGATTCCGGCTTGAATTCGGACACCAATTTGAGAGAAATGTTCAAAGTTGAACGTTATTTCATGGCTTTCTCCCTTAGAAATTTTCCGCTATTTATTTTTGAAGCATAATTTTGATACAATACAGGCTTTGTATATAATTTTCAAGTTATTGTTATGTTTCATTATGGTTGTGATGTCATTTTCGCAGAATAGCTGCTGTGAATGAATTGAGATCAACAGAAATGGAATAAACTTCATATAAGGAATGGTTTTTTTCTCAGGATTTGCTTTCTTTTCTTAGTTTAACAACACAGAAGGCATTGCCAGTCATTAGTACAATGACCGATTAGAGTTATAACTTGTAGCTGGATAATCAATTTTCGTTCACTATAATTCACTTTTCTAATTGAACATTGATCCATGATCTTAAGTATAATGGAAGATGCTCTATTCACTACCCAGAATGTTTACATAATATTGAAAAATAGCATCATTGTAATGTCTTATCATTTTCATTAATTTCCGTTTTTCATTCGCTTCCATGCTCACCTTCATTTTACTTTATGTTTTTTTTTCTTTCCCTCTTTCTCTCACTCTCGAAGTTTTCATTTTTTTGACAGTATTGTCAATACCAGCGGTGGGCGTTCCATTAGTCGGATCAATTGGCTGCAGTATGCGAGAAACCACACGCACAAGCTCATGCCAGGATCGTATCGAAAGATTCCCAGCCCCTACAGTACAACTCATTCATTGTGCCCAGCACTAAGCTCAAGTTTCGTGCCAATAAAACGACTACCGATGGGTACCGAACCGATGAAATGGTGCCATTTTCCATTTCGATAAAAGCGAGAGATTTATTCCGATCCCACCCCAAACCAGCCCGAGGATGGTTCGGAAAACCAAAAATCCTTTGAGAGCATCAGGAGAAAGGGCTTTTGGGTTGATGCTTTCGTTCTGCTGTGCTGGTGCAGGTTTTATGTTTAGCTAAAACAACTACTACGGTGCTCATGTATCATGCATCTATTAGAAGCCATCGTGTATGGTAGCGTCACAGAAAAGGTGGGATTTTTTTCTTTCTTTCGACCGAACGAACGGTTTCGGTATGAAACATCATGGGCTACGACATATTCGATATGGCACCCGTTCATACGAATTGTCATGCCGACCGGGTTGGGTACAGGGCCGCCACACTGCCGATTGATCATTGCCATTCCGTCCGTTTATTGTGCCCGATGACAATGTGTGGTGCGGCTAGAACGTATAAAATTCCCATCCCTTTTTCATGCCGGAGAACCAGCCACCATTGTGTGCATCGCTCGGGTCAGCAGACACAAACATTTTAGAACAACCCCAGGCGGGCAGATGCAATTGAAACGAATTCCCCAACGAGCGGCTCGATGATTTAAATAATATCCAGTGATTTTGCTCAATGAAATTCGATTCGTTTCATTTCGTTTTTATAATCCCCCACCGCATACCCGACAAACGTCGAATGACGGGGTTTTTGGGAGATGTAAAAAGCATTCGTCTGCGGTAGAAGCCGATCGTCTGCCCTCTAAAACCGCTTGGCTCTTTCCGTGTGGCGTTGGTTCATGTGCGTCCGAAGCAAAATATATCGAACAGGGGTTTTTTGTTGTTAGTCACCATCCCTGTTGGATAAATTTTGTTCTGATTAGAACTTTGTCATGTTCGTCTTTTATCCCCCTTTCAAACAGCTGGCCGATCGCCTCCAATGCTGATGAAAGGGATCCGATTTCATTCTTCGGAAAAGGAACGGTCCTGTTGGCCTCAGTTCATTGTTGTTTTTATTCCCTCCCTGTGTTCGTTCCATCCGCGCTACCGGCTACAGCACCCTGGGTCGGGTGTCTTTGGACTGCTGGGGCTATAATCAATGCCATGATAGCCCATTCGGACGCTGCAATAAGTCCTATCCAACGTGTCGGTGTTGTGCTGTAGCTTGGCTTTGCACTTTGTGCGGTATCTTCGGTACAGTGTGCACCAGCAACGAAGGAAAAGACACACATAACCATAATCTATTACTTCGACTCGTCTGCTGCCGAAAGGGACGATGCGTCCGGAGTCGATAGTGAAGACGGTTGGAATGGTTGACTGTGCTGGGTTATTAAACAAGGGCTGCTCAAAGTGACGCTTGGGTTCGAACGTCCACTTTAACTTTCTCCTTTCTTCGCTTTTTTGTGTGTGTTTTCAGCCCTGGTACAGAAGCTCATGCATTTATAAGCAAAACGATCACCAACCAATCCTTGGCAGACGATGAAGGGAGTTTTTCCTTCGATTTCTCCCGCATCGGTTGGGATGTCTTTGATAGATCGAAGACATCGAATGCAGCTTGTACCTTTCTACAGCTGTGCAGCAAGCATTTTTGTTTTATTATCGAACATCGTTCTACTAGCTGTGACAAGCGTAGATTGGGGTTTGGTTTTTGCAGGCGACCATTCGGTAGCTTAACGATGGGAATGAATGGAAAAGAGCAACACGTTGCATAAATTAAGCGTTAATGAAGATAGTTTGACTGTGTGTTTTGGAAAAAAGAATTGAGATCAACGAATTTATTATTACCAAAGATCAAGGTTGGCTTAATGTTTTTTTTTGTATTGTTCGATAGGATTTTCCTTATCGGATGATTAACATTTTTGTTCCGTCTGATTTAAGCAAAAAAAAAAAACGAACGATGGTTAGGTTCTCATCCCGTTGGATAAGCTGTTAATACAATTTTGGTTTACTTTTGACACATTGAAAGCTTCCGTGTATGGTACTGGTGGTCAAACCCATTGTTTCATCCCTTTGATCGATTTCCGAACGCATTCCAATCGATTCCAAACGGGACAAAAAGCCACACATAATCCTTTACCAGGATCTCGATCCATCCTTTCCGGGAAGCAATGTAGGACATCGAGACGAGATTCTATCGCAGCACCCAGGTCCAGCAAAACCTCCAGCACAGTGCCCACTTGTTGGTGTCCATAATGGATATTGAATGTTATGTAATAAATAACTGTCACTCCCGGTTACGGCGGAACCCGGTTCGATGCGCTGTTGACCACCGGGCCTTTCGGCTCCGGACGGAAAGGCTATCGAAAGGTGGACCTAGGCAGTGCTCGAATCAGTGCTGCAGCGCTGTATCCGCATTCGCCAAACGGGGCAAACCCGGTCCGCCCTGTCGAAGTTAATCAAGTGGATGGTGGTTACCCGGACTACCCACGTGACAAACGGAATCAATCCGTGGCTAACGAGATCGACGAGTATATCGCAGCGTTCGAAGGATTGCCCACCGCAAGGTTTCACCGGAGGCTGTAAGTGTTGGAAGCAGCCGTTGGTTTACGTGAGAAGCGACCGCGTTAAGATGGAATTGTTTTTAACCCCGTTTTCAGAAAGGGTTTGGCGGAAGAAAATGAACTACAGAGACACTTTGGACAGGGAGAAGTGACATTCGATACAATTGAGAAGTATGTAAGAAAGGGGTTTTTAGTTTCTCCTTTAGTTAAGGGAGTTGACGATTTTTCTAAGATTTTCGACAATGATTTCGACAATAAATAAATAAAGGTATCAAAAATAGCAAATAGTAAAATTCATAATAGTAGATTGTAGCATGTTTTTGGAAAAAAAGTCTTCAAACAAAATAGAAATTGCGCAAGACAATCTTCGCAATCTCCGCATATCTCCGAATACGCGCAAGTCGAGTATCACGTGCTTATTCGAAAGCTTTTACAGAATTCTTTTTTGTCAGTACTATAGTATGGTTGAATAAAATTTTAAGTTGTTTTGTGTAAAGAACATATGATGAAAATTTCAATTCAGTCCAAGTACAGGACTTTCAAGGTTTCACGTTCTGGTCGTCGAGAAATGCTTGGTTCCGAATTATTAACCGCTGTTTTGGGGAAAAGCCGTCAAAAGAAATCTACCTAAAAGCCAAATAATAGTTCAAAATTAAGTGATAATAAATGTTTATTCGTTGAGAAAAAGAATACAAACATTTAACTTGGTAAAAATGTATGAAAATGGTACAATAAATTTTGTTGCTAATGGAATATGTATCAAATTTATGTACACAATTTATTGTATGCATTGTTCATGTAAATTGCTCTTTTTAGTGTTTGCCTATGGCTTTGTTAACTTAAGCTTTATTCCTTCCTGGTTCAACCTGGGTCGCTTGCATGAGGTTATTGTTTGCTATTGTACACAGCAAAACACCCTCCAGAGTGATTTCACCGTGTCCCGTGGTTGATGATTTTATCTGACTACGGTCCAGTGCCGTGGGTCAATCATCGGGAGCACTGTGGCGTGCAATACTGGCCCATCGAGTGTGTTGCATATTTTATGCATGCAGCTGCTACCCACGCGATCCCATCGTTCTGGTTTGCGAGCGGAAGGGTTTTGTGTGAGCTTGATTAAGTGAATAAATTTGATTAAACAGAGAATGTATTCTTCAGCTCAGATCTCTCCCGCACATATGCTGTTTGATCCCGGCGCTGGAAGTATATAAGCGGTGGTGTGGTTGCAAATGTAGTGATAAATAATTAAATACTCATCCGTACGCACTGTTGTGTGGAGCTTGGCGTTTGTGAGCTTGAGATGCTTGCCCCGGGAAAATTAGGATAAATCCAGCAAATCGTGTTGCACATGGCCGTGACTCGGCAGCCATCCAGTGTCCCCTTGCGTAGCAGTTGCTGCAAAACTTCCATCGAGTACCAACATTCATAGCGCTAAAAATAATCGTTTCTATCCCACTCGATATTTCCTCAAATGTCGTTCAGCGGGCGCATTTAATTGAATTTTAAATCACAAAGCAGCCACCCTCAGCACGTGAGTACGGTGCTCAAAGTTTTGAAAGTCGCCATCCATACTCCACTACTGATAGCAACGTGCAAGACACTCACGCCTCATCGGGTTCATCATTATTCATTTCGGTCCTTGTAACCCTTCTAAATTAAAGTCAAATAAATCGCTGAAAGCCTTTTCCGATGGAGCAACGGTCTCCCACCCGGGTGCGGGAACTTTTTCGGATTTTGATTTGCGGACATTATTCTGATGCCGGTCGGATGAAACTTCTTTCCTTCGCCCTCCTGAAGATGGCAATTCAATCTGACGAACGCAACCGAACCACTTTGCGCTTCGATCAGCCGAAACGGTCTCGGGAACTTTCTGACCGACCCCCGCTTGAATCTTCCGTGTTGGTTTGGGCCTGACCTTTCGGGGGTCACTGCCAATGATGACACCCGTGCGCGTGTTGGCGGCATTTCCGTTGCTGTCGGTCGGTTTCATGAATTCCATGAATGCTAGCAATCAACAAATATCTCCCGAGCTCGCTTTTCATCCCACTTCGTTTGCTGCCTGGTTCGCTGGACCGGGCGAATCATTTCAATCGGACCCTTCCGAGAAAGTTGTCCGAAAATCGTCCACAAACATTCGATATGGAAAAGTTTGGACTGTAATCAAATCTTTTTTGCCCATGCCGCTGCGACCGATTGCGTTGTCCTATTGGCGATTGGCGTTTGCACCGAAAAAGTTTCAAGTATCCAACCCAGAAACGGTTGTCAAACGCCTCCCATCATCAAACAAACACTAACCCGTGGGTGCCCAGCGTGCCCAGTGGAAGGTCGTTTTCGAAACCGGATTGATTTCTTGACTTTTCATGAATAGTCATGACGGGCTTAAATAAGGATAAACAATTTTCGTCCGATGATTTTATTACTTGGTTTTACTAACTTATTCTTCCTATCAATTGGTGGAGATTGTTTTTGTAGAAATGTTGATGAGTTCCAAGGTTTTTAATGAAATTGCTCGTGTTAGCAAGGATTTTGATTGGATATTCATGGTTGTGAGATGTTCGTTATTATTAAACCAATCGTAAATAGTAGATGTAGACCATTTGCATTGTTCAATAGGGGAAGATAAGCCAATATCTACCCTTATTCTTAATATTTCTTCTACCGAATTTTGTTTTTGTTCCAATCATTACTGCCCGCAGGACCTTCAGCATGTCCTGTACCACTGTCGTATAGTATGTCCATAATTCATTTACCAAGCCCACCCAAACCCCATCACCTGCGCCGGATACTCTCCATTATGAGCTGTTTATCGTTCAGGGATATCACCGCCACATTCCTTCAGTGCAACGTGTTCGAGTAGGATGTTAAAATATTACACCCCGCCATTCCCGCATCCAGCATATTATTGATGGAAATCCCTTTACCGTGGGCAGTTAATTGATTCCGCATCTGTTACAACCTCAGTGGAAGGACTGGGAATGGCTGCGCGAGCACTGATGTACATTTTATTTGCACTTGCCAATCTGCCGGCGATCCGTTATCCCTATTTACAAAGCCCCAGACGATCCGGTTCTGCCCAGCAGAGACAAGTATGCCCTTGACAATGGGCACGACCATTCGCGCAAGCTTAGAAGCCGCACAAGATCCGATGGGCAGTCGGGACCGTGGCACGAAACAACGACGGCGTATGAGGATGCTCATCATTTTTCACTCGACTGCCCTTCAGGGCCGGTTATTAAACCTTGAAGCAAGGATTGTCCGGTAATTGCGGGCGGGTCTGCATGACATTTGACTTGCCGTTACGCAAGTGCCGGAAGGGAGGGAGTGTTCGGCATGCGGTCTCCACATTTTCCTAATGGCGCACCCTCTGTTTGTGATTAGCTTCGGTGTTCCAGACAATTGATCCAACGCAGCGGACAGGCGGTGAGGGGTGGGAAACGCTAAAGTGGTGCAATAAATTACTTTTATGATTTATGCCACACTTTGTACCATACCTTGCTCCCAAAGGTGCCGACCTGTGTGAGACTTTTGCCGGCGGCCCTTGAACTGGGGCGCGCCCGTCCAGCAGCGGCAGTTTGCTGCGAAGTGGAACATGATGACAATATCGGTGAGCTTTTCCCCGGGCTGGGAATAATTAATTTTGATATTGGGAAAAACTGTTTGACAAATTAACGTTGTTAGTGAATGGGCTGTCAGGTGCGAGCAAACGCTGTATGCAAACCATTGATTGATATATTTCTTGTAGTTACTGTGCCGTATTGAATCGTTTTCTTTTCTCGAACGCGATGTGTCACAGAAGTGTGGGAGTCCTGGTAAAACTTTCTCCAACATTGCTTTTCTCCTTGACTAACGCTATTTACGGCGGTGCCACATTATGTAATCGTATTAATTAATTTAACATCGTTGCGTAAACTGTTTGTTAAGCAAGAATGTAAGTTACTGTTTGAAAAATAGTTACAAGAACAAATCAAAGGAACAAATATTCAATCAATGCCAGAACAGAAAGAGGACACTGCGAAGCCATCATCGTCTGTTGACTTTGGGTCAACTACTAAGTGAAGTGACATATTTATTTTATGCTACGGGAACTGTTACGAAATTTCCTTGAAAATAGATAGAAAATTTAAAACCTTTTCGTTATAATTTAAAGCCAACATGTCTGATGTTTTCAACGGCTCATTACATTACTTTTGCATACTTTGTTGCACTATGTTTCAAATGCTGGTACACGGAGCATATGGAAGCTGTAAACGATAACCTTTATGTCCGTGTTTAACGACGCTGGTACCGAGCAGTGGTGTGCAAAAAATGAATCATTGATAGCAAACCTTCAAATTCTGCTCTTCGAACCACGTTCACGATAGTTCACTTTATGCGGCTAAAACCACCTACCGTAACAGAGAAAAATGTGAACAACGTGAAATTAATAAAACAGCGAACGTCTTGCAGCTCATCGGCCGCCGGCGCTCATCCGACTGTACGTTCCGTAATCGATGCTCGTTGGCATGTCCACGCGATGCAGGTTAGCCGTAATCGTAAAACGGAATCGTCATCCTCGGAATCGATAGTGCCTTGGACATTGTCGAATGGTTGAGCGAAGGATTGGGGCGAAGTACTCGAAAAACCACAAAGCACAGAGCTGTGGAAAAGTCGTTTGAAAATGTAATAAAATCGCACCACAACAGCTAGTAGATAAGCGGGTGGATGATAGGTGTTAATGCAAAGAGAGGTAAGAGGTTGGGAATCTGCAGCGGCGGTAACATTTTGGTAGGAAATGTTTTGCAAAGTAAAGTAACAAAAAAGGAACTGCTGACGATAACACTCTGATTGCTGACTTTGACCTATTCATGTGTGTTTGTGCTGGCAAATGGCAGAGAAGACAAGGTTTAAAATCGATAAAACATATTTCCTTTCCGTGAGACTACGGGGACCTCTTCTTTGTGAGCAGACGCTTCACACCTTGAGTGATTTAAATAAACACTACATTAATAATGGCACTGAAATCGATTTTTACACAGTCAATTTATAATGCACGCTTCCAACGATTGGATATAAATTTCCAAAAATGGAACTCCCTTCTCCTGGTAGCCCTCTTCAGTACAAAGATTCGGCAACGGATACACTCATTCCCAAAACGCCCATGGGAATCATGACTTGACCCGTGGACCTTGAATGCGCATAAAAATGGATCATAAAAAATCTGCCCTTCCCACAACCGAATGTGTTTGACCACTTTTTGTCTCATTCTCTCTTTGGGTTCATGTGCCGCCACGGCCTCGGAGTGACCAGCACCTTCGGTTGTTTATTTTCTTCTTTCGTCACGGGTGCGCATCTGCAGATGGCATTCTGTTGACTTAGTACATTTTTGGCAATGTTGAGCGATGGGGCAGAGGGCAATACCAATGATCCGGGCACGGTTGCCATGGATAATCGAAGTCGTTGATTGAATAGAAATAATCATAAAACCCAGCCAAAGCGGGTGACTGGAAGAGCGATGAAATGAACCGCCCCATCCCTGAGCGTTCGGTCACTGTCTATGATCACTTATAGGGATGAATGGTTTGCAGCAGGAAGAACACGAAGAACGATGGATCAAATTCCATTTTCTCCTTTTTGGCCGTCTTCGAATGGGAAAGGTTTCATCTTACAGGGGTTCTGGAGAAAAATTTCTGGACAAGATACCGAATACCCATCGCGTGGCTGATAGCAATCGCTAAACAAACGGATTTAAATTTTCACTTTCCTTTCGGAATCGTTTTCACTTAAAGAATAGCTCCCGATACAGTTCCGCGTAGGGTTTTGCTCATTCCGGGCACATTTCCCGTCCCGTGGTACGCACAGCATAAAGATGTAGGTTGTGAGATAAGGGATACGTTTGCTAAAATTATGCTGCCCAACATGGAACTATGGCGATAATCGGACTGACTCGGTGGAAACATCTATTTAATGTCGATCCGATGGGATGAATGGAACGGAAATGGTAAAAATAAACAGGTTGTCAAATTGTGTTCCTTTCCTCTACATTGCTGCATTTCCGTTCGTTTCGCTTGTTGTGTTTACCTTGGTGATGGTTTTTAATTTTTCGATTTCGGTTTTGTTTGCTTTTTGTTAGCCTTTGAAAAAATGTAAAGCTTTCTGCCAACGAATTTGCAATACCACAGTGCTTTGAAATGTAAATTTTCGGAAAACATTGAAAATACTTCATTGTTTACATTATAATGGGCAGATTGGCTTTTCGTTTTTTGTTATGTTAAGCACGGAAGTTTGTTGTTTTAATTTCCTGTTTATTTAATATAAGGCGTGTAATGAAGGACAATACAGCTGGATAGAAAAAAAACTCAGAACTGATGTTGTCCAAAGAAAATAAATATTTATTTTTGAGGCTGTAAAGCTGGGTTCAGAATAATTGTTTTTACTATCAATTTAATGTTTTCCTTGAATTTTTAAATTGCAGATCAAGCTAACTTAGGTTTGGGTTTTCCCATGAGTATAAAAAGCCACTTTTACTGTTTCATATTCTTTCTTTTCCGCTACAAATAGCTTACACGAATACTGCTGGTTGGTTTGTATTAGTTAATAAAATAAAATGTTAAATATGCAACAGCACGATGCAAACTTAATTGCTATGGCGATGGCTAATCAAAAAAAAAAAAAAGGTTGAACATCAGATACTTACACGATATTCCCAAGTATTCCTCCAATGGAAACCATTTCTAATGTTGTTTTTCTTTTTGTTGTTTCACAACTTTTAGCCTGATTTTTCTTTCAACGTGGGACATTCTCTGAAGTTTTCTATTATTTTTTTCGTAAATCTGCATGCCAGCTTACAAATCGTCTGAAATTATCCCATTTAATTACGACCAGCTTGAACCGTGTAATGAACTTTGAAGTTTTTTTTCTCTTATTTATGTGTTTGCACCGAACCCGTTGTACGCTTTTTTCAGCCTATGCAGGAAAAAAAAATGATCAAGTCAATAGTTAAATGTACCAAACGCAATGAGCTTATATTACGAAGGACAGAAGTAAAAAAATAGCCACATACCCAAACATCACTTGACAATGCACCCGAATCAGCCAAAACAGCAGATAATTGAACCAGAAAGAATTCAACTTCAGGAAGCGCTTCCATTTACGATCAGAATCAACAGCAACGGCAGCAACGAGCGAAAGCATACAAAGAAACGGCATCCCAGCAGTCGACAGTCGAAAACGATGACCCCCGGGGGTTGTGTGTGTGTGTGTTTCTTACAAATTGTAAGAAAGCTTTTCGCTCGGTAGAAAGAGATGGTGCGCTGTTTATACACTGTTTGTTGAGAGATTGTGCAAATATTTATGCTTCCGTTTTGCAAACGCGTTTTGCACAATAGCGCTCGGTGTAGTTCGGAAATTTGTGTTGCTTCTTCAATCTGTCTGCTCTGCATTCGGCTTTTTTTATTCCCTGCCAATTGTTCGAGCTGTGCTTCGAGCTTTTTTTTTCAACTTGATAAAAACCAGTACCGTCAAACATATTCAATATTTATCATATAATTATTTTTTTTTCTCAATTTCGAGAAGACACTACGACGGGAGGATGTGCTTCAACTGTGATGTACTTGTTGTTGATTACAGAATCAAACGTTATTTTCTAGAGTAAATATAAATTTATTTTAAAGTTAACTATCATCTTTGACTGCTTAAACTGTTATCTGTTGAGCGTTATACAAAGCCTTTGGACAGAAACATTTATTTTTTAATTTTATCTTTATTTAATTTAATTTAATTTATTATTTATTTATTTCTTACATGAAGACGGCGTTTCCCGTATTATCAACAAAGTGTTGAGTTTATACAATCTTTCAAATTTTACAAGAAAATTTCCTCCTTGCGAATTGCCTTTTCCCGGGCATACTCGGTTGAAAATTAGATTTAATTTAATCTTTAAATAATTAATAAAAAATTGAAGCTTTGATTATCTACTAAAGATGCTCGTGTTGTTTGTTGCGATGGAAAGTTCCCTATCGGGGATTGATTCTGGAGAGACCAACATTTTTCAAGAGCAATCCTTTTTTTACTAGTACTTACATTAGTACTTAGATCCGGGTAACAGGCACCCATATATACGGTGTCCCATTGTAGATCATATAGATAAATATTTGCTTGTAACGTTCCAGTAAATGCAGTACATCGACCCACAACAAATATCAGTTTATGTAATACGGTTCGCTCTGTTCACAAAAAAAAAACAATCTTTCATTTGCAATAGATAATCTCTTGCATTCGGGGAATAAAGGCTGCGGTAAGCATATTAGCCCAAGCCAAAAACAAGCAATCATATCAGAGTTAGTGGAGTTTTGGAATTGCAAATATTTGCCCCGAAATCCAATGCTAATAAAATAAATCGCAACCCACAGTATCGCCCGGCCGGTAAGCCGCCCGATAACATATTCTACAACGGGGTGCTTATGTGTAAGCCGGATTTCGAGCGAGATATTTGCTATGCAATGCAACGCGGCGCGGTGCGTTACCAGCGCCCCGGCAAGCGTAACGGGTAAATCCTGCAACTACTCACACGGCACAGCATGAAAAGAGTTACATTTCATGTGTGTGTGTGTGAGTGGTTCGTTTTTTTTATTATGTTTTGCTTCCTAACCAAATGTCCGTAACATTCCAGGTAGCGGCAGGCTGGTTTGCTCAGTCAGCACACACGACCACCGCGGATGGAGGCGCCCGGTGTGCGACGGTAAACGAAGTGCAAGGCAATTTCTGGAACCAGCAAAAGCCTCCCTACGGTGAAGCAATATCTTTTCGCCTTGGTCGTTGCGATTTTGACAGCAATTCCGCTTACCTCCACAGTGTGCAGGCACACGCGGAACCACCGGTGTCCATCCGACTGTCACAGCTGTCGTTCCGTCATCAGGTTGTGCCTCTTTCATCCAATAAACGATACGCCAGCTCCCAGCTGCCCGTTCCATCCGCCCGCTGCCGGATGCTTCCGCTAAACTTATGCAGCTGAATTTTCGAGCTCGTGCTCAGTCAAATTCACATGTGCACAAAACCCAACGGTGGGAAAACAAAAAGAAAACCGTACTGCTCTATAGCTTTGGCATGGGAAGCGGCGATTCGAAGGGGCACGACAATTTCTCATATTTTTTGGATTAACTACTTAGCGAGTGAAACACTTGTCCCTGGCGAGCCGATGTCACATCCGTTCCGAGCGTTGTAACGAATACTCGCACGATGGGCATAGACGTTTGAGAAGGCTGAGCGGATGATGATCATAACGATCGCAAAACTTTTCTTTTGTGTACTTTGTTGCAGTGTCGTGTGTGGTGCGCGACACTTGGCAGAAAGGACGATGTGGTGGAACATATTATGTCATTCAAATCTTACATTCATGCTGCTTCGTTTGAAGTTGTGAGTTTTGTGTTTGCATTAAATATGTTGTAAATGTGTGTAAACTTGATTAAATTAATTCAGTGCATGAATACGGTTTACAGTAACACTTTCCTTTTTACATCGAGAATTTATTTTCCTTATAATTTATATGGTTAAATTGAAATGTTATCTATGTTTATTTTTACCGTAAAAGAGGTCCTCACACTTTACAACGCAATGAAAAAAAAAAGAATCCCAAATTCAACCACAAAATCAATAAAAGCGTCCATCTTCTACGGCATAGACTGCACATGTATGGCTGTACAGCAAGGAAACCGTACGATTGGTTTGGGAAAAAGGATTTCCGGCCGTGGAAAATTGGTTCAACGCGATTTTGGACGCAACACTTTGATGGCTGATGATGGTGACCGGTGACGATGGGCAAGCACCGTACAGGACGGCGTCGCAAAAGGATGGCATGTCATTTTGCACTATCTTCTTCACCGCCTAGAAATGAATGTTGATGGCATCAAAAATTTCCCAGCGCAAAGGACAGTTTTGGCCCCCTCCCGATGCCAGGATGCTCATTTTGCGAACCCACTTTCACAAACCGGCATGTGTGCTACTGGCAGCATGTGTGCCTGCAGATGGCAATATCAATCATGTTTCGGACCGTTACCGCCCATCCATAGCCAATGCCCGAGTGCCGGTGGGCTCGTAACGGAGTTCGTGCGGCTTGTCTCGTTTGGTTCATCTGTCTGTAAAAGTGTCGTCGGGGGTTTTTGCTGTGCTTTTTTTCCCCAGCGCTGCATGCCATTTTTGGCCCAGTGGTAATAATATTTGTCGTCCATTCGACGTCCCGGTTGGGTCATGGTGTACGGTTCTTCGTTGGTTTTGCCTGGAACTTTTTTTTGGGCAGGATATCAAGAATCTGAAGAACGGTGTAAGTGTAAGAATGCTTACTAGTAAATCCAAGTAGAAGTAAAGCCAGCTCGTAAAGAAAAAATGTAAAGGTAAAAGATAAATGAACCAAGAAAAAAAAAATTGAAAATTGAACATGTGTGAACGAGAGAAGAAATTTGAAATAAAATGATCAGCTAATGACAGGAAGATTGATTTATTAAACCCGTTGAAATTGATTACATTGAAAAAAATTCAGTGCATCTTTATGCTAAAAAAAAACAGATCTATGTATTCCGATTGTTGGGCTGATAAATACTATTTACTTTGTTGTAATGAGTGACTCATTACTTTCATTTGACAAAAGCAATTATTTCGATTTATCAAATTAAATTACTTCGAATTAATTGGTGGAAATACCTTCTTGTTATTCAGGTTATAAATAATACGAACGAAAAATCTTAATAAAAAAATCATATTTTTTAATAACATTGACGATTCAATAACATGGAAATCATAGTTTAATTATTGATCTAATCCTTCAAATACAAGGAAAATGTTTAAATTGAAAGTTGCTTTATTCTTTCAAAATAAAAAAAAAACAGCAACCGATATTTAATAACAATCATATTCCATGTCCCGCACCAGGTCAAAACAGGACTGCTCCATCGGGGCTGTTTCTTGTTCGGTGTACATAATTTATTATTTTTATGGTTTATAAAATGGGAATGAGACGGTTTCGATCGTCCCCAGTGTAATATACTCCCGAAAAGCACGACCTGTCACGTCATATCCACGTGCAGTGCTAAGGAACCGGGAACCTGCCGTCCCGAACCTTGCAACGAAATACTATTTCCAGCAGAAGTCTCTGCTTCATAAATAACCTATGAAATGACGTGAACAATGGCGCTGCGCTGGACCCCATCGGTCGAAGAAGTGAGCACACGCCAGGAAGATACTGTCAAGTGTTAGTTTTACTGCCAATTCATCCCATTTGCCACATCCGGCTGCTTGGCTGCTGGACGTCCGCTCTCGAGATTGCCGGGCGAACCGGAACGATGCGAGAAGGCCATTGAAAAGTCATTCACTCGTTCACCCACCACGACAGCTGTTACCGTTTCACTGCTGGAAGATACTACGGTGCCTGCTCTCTCCCTCTCTCTCTCTCTCTCTGGTCTGGTCGGGCGAAAAAGGCATCATCAGCAAAACGCAGCGTCCCGTGTCCTGTACAGCGAATGCACCTTACGACAGGAAGATGCTTCCATTCGCTGCTCCGTACGGCTTCGGACGCGTCCGGAAGATGAGGCGATCGTGTTTACGTTTCATAAATTGATCATACTTTTGTGCCGACAAAATGAGAGTTGGGCTGGTTGGGACGCGAGCCATGGCAGTACACCGGAGTGATGCCACAATACGAGACTCGAACAATGTCGGACCAATTTGAAGTGTATGATCAGGATATCATTGTTCGGATAATCATGCCGGCGCTTGTTAGCGTGTAAGGGCTGCATTATTAATAACGAATGCATGCCCGAAGCCACTTGCTGCGGGAAGAGCAATAACACCGTGAAGGTAACGTCTATCCAGTGCTTCATTCCGGTAAAATAACATTGAATTACAGACCGGAGAAATAGACATGTTGTGCTGGAATGTTTTTACACGTAAATCAATTGAGAAGTTATAAATTGCAACCATTCTCAATGGACTCAATTGTAGGAAATGTTGTTCAGGAATCCAGTTCGGTAACAATAATCAATTAATCGTTTCGATTGTTGTAAACTTAAAATACTTCATTGTAGCTACATATACCTACATCTTGATTGGTTTTATAGTGACCTCGTTCTCGTGGCCCTTTAGGCAAATCCTTATGCATCGGCGACTCCAAACGTTACTCGAGGTACATAACTCAATGAATAAATAAGCACCGAAATCGGCTTACGGCTTTACAACGCTTAAGCCGACGGGAGCTATGTATGATTTCAAGCCAGCTTGAGCCGAACCGCCCCATTTCAAGACACATTACCCGTTCGGCATTCAAACCGGACAGGGGCCTTCACTTTCCCAGCATGTGTTTTCTATTTTGGGGGAGGCCCGACTGTGAAGCTTGATGAATTGACTGGATTGACTAGAGAGCGTTTGTCAGGAAGCGCCGTAAGGAGGAAGGATGCTAAATGAATTATTTCCAGGTCGATGAATTATTTCAAGTTAATAAGATGTGGGATTTATGGAAGGGCTGCGAACTACGGGTGGGGCATTTTCTGGACAGGGCCAATTGTGTTGCCCGAATGCGTTCGGGCTAGCTGACAGCTGGAGTCAGGGCATCTCGTATCATCGTATCATGCGTGTGTATTCCTGACGGGGGTGTATTATTTGAGCAAATTAATTACTAATGTACAGATTTTATCACCCCCAAAACGATACTCTCGGGGCTTGTGATGTGTGTGAGATACGGCGGGTGCAAAACCTGAGGTGATTATAATTTACGATGAGCTGCGAAGTGAACTCCGATGAGCAGTTTGTTGTGGCCGGCCAATGACGGCCGTAGGTTTCTAGTTTTATTAAGGATGATTGAGCTCTTGGTTTGTGCTTCGGAGGAAGTCGGTAGCTAGAGTAGGAACTCGGGATCAAGAGACCGGAGCTGGATTAAAACCAAACCTAGCAGTCTGGGGGTTTTCGGTACGACGGGGTGAACCCGAAACCGAATGCCATTCACCCAACGGTGAACGTTGAAAAGATGATCCGACTTATGTAAATCATTCACAACCTGGTGGTGCTTCCTCACTGCCTACGGGATACGAATACTGCTGCGGCGCCGTGGTTCCTGGGAATCTGCTCATTTATTTAATTATTTATACAACTTCTCATCACGAGCATTGTTCGTAGGTACGGGGCATGCCGCCTACATTCCGTGATTATTTTACAAATTGTAATAATGTGTGTGTGACCTACATTTAGAGAGGGGAAGATTTTCATTTCCTTCGTATGAAAATTTTATTCCAGCGAAAAACATATTGCCCGAGCAGGGCCCGAGGTGATTTACTTCCAAACTTTATGTAGAAAGATATTTCCAAAATATGTGTGTAGATAGTAATAACAATGGGATGGAATGGAATGCTGTAAAACTTTACTCTCCTTTATGATATTATATCGTGTCAGAAAGGTTAAAGATGAAAAATTGAGTAAAATGTGGGCTTGAGAAGCATTACATGATACAAAAATCTCAAAACCATAAGTATCTCATTTTTTAGAATAAATTCCTTAAATGTTTGATGAAGTATTTACGATGATGCAAGAGTTGAACTATAAAAATTGAGGAATTTAGAGAATTAAAATTTTTTAAATTAAGACCAAGCTGGCTAGCATATCTCTACTTCATTAGTTTCAAAATTTCCAATGCATATATCCCATAAACTCGGTTTTCAGAGTTCGTTATAATTATTCTAAGGTCATTCAGTCAAAAAAATAAATATTGGTTTCCAGTAGCTATTACTACAGAATATTTGAATGATACAAAAAGAATATAAAATTTAGTTTCCTTAGTATTCTTACTGTTTCGTCTATGAACGGAAACGCACAACAGTCGGAGTTTCTGCAATGTTTTTGCACCAGTGGTCAAGATTCCAGTGTTCATTCAGTAACTCACAGCTTACCTCCCAGCCGCCGAGGGAATTGGTGGATTCAAAGAGGAAAAAATAACATAGCTCACGACGAGCATTTCAAAAACCTTTCGGAAGTTGATAAAACTTCTATCCGGTCGCAAAACCGGAACGGCAAACGGCAAAAGGGAACCCAACCAAGGCACCACGGGTTCGTTGTGCCCCCGTGGGATGTAATGGGTAACGCGGCTGGACAGAAATACTTTTGGGGCTCAATTTGCTGGATGTTTGTTGATAGTAAATTGGATTTTGCAAACTCTTCCCGCAAGCCGGATGGATCGGGGAAATAGCTTCAAGAATGTGATGTGATGGTAAGAGCGAAATAAAAACATTTTCCGCATTCTAAAAGGTAGTTTTGGCCGGACAATACCGTGATTGATGGTTGATCCTTTGCCGGGGCGTGCGTGTTCTGAGGCTAGTCATCGCGACGGAAACTTTTGCCATTTTGATTGAAGCATCCGTTGACTAGACGGGTTCGTTTGACTCGTGCTTGACTTGCTTAAGAGAAAAAAAAACATCCTTGGCGGGAGAATAGTAATGGAAGCAAAAGTTTTCAAAGTGGACAGTACCTACTCGTGCTCAGTCCATTGCGAACCTTGATTTAATCGACCGTAAGGGACATAGTAGTGGGTTTTCGTGTAAATGGTTTCCCGCCGTAATCTTCGGACGGCAAAAATCGTAGACCCGCTCACCAAGGCATTAGCCTGCCGAGGTAACCTCGGCCAGCAATCGCCCAGGAACGCTGTGCTGAGGGAAATTTAATGACGATAATTTGATTGTCCACTTATCGGTACGACGAATGAACCCAAGCTCAGACCAAATCCCTATCTTGCGTTCTTAGTTGGTGGGATTGTCGTCGGGCACAATCGTTCGCGTTACAACCGATGCGTCTGTAGAGCAATTTATGCAACCTCCGATGAGGCATGAATGTGGACGGATCAAAGCGAGTCCATAGTCCTCGTAGTAATATCCCTTGGGGACTTTTCACTCAATGTAATCTGCAATTTATTTATTTTGCTTGTTTTTCGCACTGAATCCGTTCTTTGTTTCTATGCTGTTGTCTGTGAAGGCTTTTCTATTTTGTTTCTTTCTCTTTTGTATATTCCGAGTCGTTTCGTGTTTTTTACAGTTTCATTTAATTTTTAAATTTCGTTTATACGTGTACCTTCCTTCGTTCCTAAGGGATTTTCGGCCATGGACCTCTTTACCCATGGCAATACCTGTAAAGGGTCATTTGCAGACGATTAAGGTTTTTGCTTTCCTCATATTTTCGTACAACTTCATTTTCTGCTCAGCGAAGCAGTGACATAATTGCTGTTTTTATTTCAGTTTTCCCAGCTGTGCTGCTTCGCACTTTTTGCTTCATCGGACACAGTTTTTGATTGCCTTCAAAGAAAGTACGGTATAATTGCTGCTTGATTGTATTTTTTCACCCTTAAATGGCAATTTTACGTGGTAGACGCTTTCCCCTGTTACATTTTATATATTCTTTTGAATATTAATGAGAAAACGTTAAAAAAACAGTATAACAATTATTCACAGTAATAACCCCAGACTTTTTTGATAGAATGTTTATATGTTAATTTCATAATCTTCAATAAACACAATTTTTATTAGTTGGTCTTTTTGAGACATTAAATCAATCGACCTTGTTTTAAAACTCTTTCTTAAATTGGTTCATTAATTTCTTCTCGTGCAACTTGCTTCTATACGCTCACCATTTTTTGCTGTACGCATATGCAAATGTTAACATAGCCACACAGAAAAAGGGAAACCTCGGGAAATACACCGCTAGGTATTGGGATCCGTGCCAAAAAACCGAACGGCCAGTTGCTCATTTACCGTGTGTCTATTTATTGCGGTACCTACCCAAACCATGTTTTCTCGGCTTGCACGCGCACGGAGCCCGAGAAAGGGAACCTTTTGGAGAAAGGGGAATTCGGCAAGGGGACATGAATTGTAAATTTACCAACCCACAGTTTGGTGTTGGGGCACGCAAAAGAGTGTCATCTTTGAGCGAGATTCGTGGACCCGTGGTCCGGTGCATGGAGGCTTCTTTTGAGTCCTTACTGGTGCCAGCTACAATTCGAAAGAGTAAACTGTCCTTTAAGCAGTTTAATTTGAACAGGGAATGCAGTTAGAAAAAGCACTGTATTAAGATTTATGCTAATTTTTAAGTAAGACTTGGAGCCTATTTCATGATTTTTTTAGTTTTGATTAAATTAATTAGGTATATAGTCTTTTTATATTTTTCTCGGATTCAATTGTGAGTTAAAAAAAGCAAAATTATTTACCATTCAGTGAAAACTTATTGGAAAATGACCTTTTCTGGAACAGAAAAAGGGTTTTCTCATGGGTCAAAGTGGAATGGAAGGCAAAGATTGCTTTACTGTGGTATATTGATACAACGCTAAGCAGATGTGTGTTATTTTTTTGTTTAGGTAACTTTACTGTTTTAATGGTTTTACTTACTTCGACAAGATTCATTTTAGATTTATGTCTTAAAATTCTTCTTTAAGCATTAAAATTTCGTACAAATTTAGAAGACCATATCATGTATATCAAAGTAGCACACATTTTCGGATAATGTACATTGAACAACCAATTTTAATTCACATACGTTCAGTTTTTCATGAAACTGTTTTGCCAAACGACTTCTGTTGTGTTTTTCTCTTCGATCCTAGATATTATCTTAAAGAAAAACATTTGCACTCAAAGGTTCCGGGAAACTCGATTCTTGGGTAAATATTTCACCTCCAAGCAATGGGGGAAAACATTACTCAACATACACCTAGCTATATTAAACCACTCTAGGCGAGCTTACTGCTCGTTTCCGTTTGACACCATCGAAAAAGAAAATGTGCTTTAATATGCAACCCTTATGTGCACCACTTCACACCATACACATTCCAAAGCGGTGGAACGTGGAATTTTTGAACGCGTGCATGCATTTACGTGTTTATTTATTCATTTCCGTCCTCGGTGGTACGGATGGCAGAGTTGTTTTCTCTTGTGTTTGCTCTTTTTCTTCCGGCTTAATTTTGGATCGCTGCAATGGAGTCACTGTATGGCTTCGCGACACATCCAAGACATGTGGGGAAGTGTTGGATGCCATTACTCTTTTCCGGCGCGGTGAGTTTTCGGATTGCAATACTCGCCCTTGCAAGGTGCAGTACAACCAATCCGTTACGATGCACTATTCATACATTTTCCGTTACTTTTGCTGGATATTCTTGCGATGGAGAGCGATATGACGGTAAACATCATCTGTTCACGGTGCTGTTACGTTACTGGCTTGTGCTGAGGTTCTTTCTGCTGCTGTGTGACAGCATTTTAATTGTGTGATGAAGAGTAATGATCTTTATTGTTGTTAATGGCGAGTTTTTTTGTTGTCGAATTTCCGAAAATGAACTTTTAAAAGTCTCAAAGATTCTTAGCACTAATTGACTCAAATGCTCAGAAGTGTGTGCGTATTGTTGAACCCAAACATCGCACAAAGACAGCCAAATGCTTCGTAAATAATTTTATGATTCAATTTAGCGCAATGAAACCATTTCGCACGAATTGTGTCCGCTCTCCGTTACCCGTTAACCGTGCGTTTTGCACACGTCATATAATGACATTAAAAGTTCCTTGAAGCAAATACATTTCCAGCGGCGGGCCCTTCTCCCTCCCAAAAGTTATGGCCACCGTGCACCGTGAAAACTTCCTGCACACACAAATGGTGCGTTCACCGTAATTACCCCGACTTTCGGCCGAGGTATGACACACCCGACTTAACAACCGATATCAACAGCCACTTGCTTCTGGTTTTGGGACCCACCTAGCCGGGGAAACGTCTTTGTTCTGTCGTGCGGGACCTTGGTGGTTTGGAGTGAGTAATGCAAACGAACACCGTTCGGCAGTGTCATAAAGTGATCCAAATATTTGAGCAGTCAGCAGCTTATCCTTGGCGCAAGTGACAAACCTACACCATGCCGTACACAAACGTACAAACCCACACGCAGTGGCGGTTTGATGAAGGCGATGCGACCGTTCTGACCGTTGTACTTTGTCGGAATTAGCTTATCACGTTCATCATTGCGCATTTCCGCCAGTATGCAACCGAAGCCAGCATCCGTAACAGCAGCACTTGAGCGTCATGGATGCGAGCATAATGGGCAAATAATTACTCCCATCTCGGTGCTCACACACAAACACGCGCGGCCATTGTTCGCGCGACAGTCATATTGTTCGGAAACGGCAACATTAAGGGGCAAGCATTTCCAAAACCCTGACTGACGTTCGCTCGGTGATGACAGTTTCGCAGAAGTTGTTGTTTCACACGGTGGCGCGTCCGTTGCTTGCATCTGGAAGGAGACCTTCGGGATCCTTCCCCCACACGGTGCAGCACGTCGACCCGTCCCGGGAGGGATTGCGAGTTAACGACCTTAAATGTGGCTCATTGAAGCCGAAGACATGCGCGCCGTCACAATTTTGAAGTATCACCGTCTCGAAGGAGACACAGAAGCGGTGGGTTGTTGCAATTATGCGAAGAAAAGCCGGCCAGCTTCGTGAAACGATCGGGTGTGGGTAAAGTCATCGAGGTGAAGTTGCGCTTCGCTGGGTCGTTAGAACAGTGGCAAATAGTCACCTCGAGTAGCAACTGCTTATTCAAGCGCAGCGTTTTACTTGTCAATCAATGGCGCGCTGTTTGGCACGTCGCTTACCGCTGGGTGCAGGCGGTGATGTGAAAATAATCGGATAAATGCATAATGCAGGTGCTGTTTTTCAACATTCACTGGGCAAAAGGTGTATAGGGAATGGAAAATAAGAGCATGGTTTGGGTTTATTTTCAAAATTGATAAAACATTTAGTTTTATAAGCGGAAACCAATCATTAAATTAATTGATTGAAATCGCATAGCATATAAACAAAAGTGATAATTTTATTCAAACCCGCAGCCACGATATTTAGGCAAAGGCTTAGGTAAAATGTTAGACTATGGGTTGAAGCTGGCAAATCTTTTTTGCTTCAGCAATTCCGTTCCTAAGAAATAGGTAAATAGAGATAAATTCACCTTTTGAATGTAGTGAGTTACTGGCTCTTGGCCACCGGGCGCCTCCATTGACTTAAAATGTATTGACTTAAATGAGAACCATACAAGCCTTATCAACGATAACGATACTCAACATAAACAGCTGATATTATGAATTAATTTTTGATAGTTAAAGTGATACACATTTTCGCTTACTGAAAATAGTGCATGACTTATATACATTACGATGAATTAGCTAAAGCAATGTTGTCTATTTGAAGCCACCGGGAGTCTCCATTTTTTTAAATAGTGTTTTTTTTTAAATCAGATTGAATAGTTTAAATTTTTTTAAATATTTTGTTTTAAAGAACAAAGAACATGATATTTTGGAATGCTTCAAATGCACGATCAATCACACTTTATCTTTATGCGATCCGAATTCCGAACCCTTTTACTGATCTGTCAATCGATAAATTCAAAAACACCGGTTGTTATGTTATTGTCTAGACATGATCTATGCGAACGAAGAAAACACTGTTGAATTTGTGTCGATCGTCTATCTGCTGCATGAGCGCATACACAAAGCAGCCAAACGCTCATCGTTTTCCAATGATGAAGGCATTTTGCCAACGATGGAATAAATTTCCCTCCTGCCCAACCGACGGCACCACAGCACCGTATGCAATGTCAAACACTTGTACGAACAACTGCCTCAACTCGTCCGGCTCTCGAACAAGAGCTACCATTTCCCCGCTTTCCCACCGATGCCGAGTGCTACAAATAATCAACCTACAAATCAACGGTTCATCGGTCGTCAACTTTTCACTACAATTTGCGTGCATTTGTTGATTATTTTGTGCGCTCATTTATACACCTTACTCCGTTTGCCGACACCAAACCATGTGTGTAGAATGTATGTGTGTGTGTGTGTGTTTGTGTTTTTTTTTGTCGTACAACACTCCCAACGTCGCATTGCCGTGCCGATCGATAATTATTCATTTGCTATTTTGCACCGATGATTACGGATTGTGAAGAAATCTAATTTCCATATCAAAGAGAATTTTGCCAGCTGACTTCATTAAGGTCGGTTTGGTGTTTTATGTGCATGCCCAGGTATGTGTGTCTGCTTACCGTGCATGGTGAAACACCATTCTGCATTCGAAAGGTTTGCAATTTTGCAAATCAATTCCGTCTGTTGATGAAACGGTGTGCTAGTGGGTGGAATAGAGTGTGCGGGTGTGTGCGTTTCGTTTAAAACTAGTCCATGATTTGGTTTACGATACGATGTTAAAATCAAACAAAAAGGAATGCGAAACAAAAAGACCAAAAAATAACAATTATAAACATGAACAAAATATTTGTTTAATTTTACTGTTTTAATTATTTAGTCTTATTGTTTGCTAGCCAAACTAGCTTTTTGCTAAGTTATTAAAAAAAATATTAATCAAAATAGATTTAAAAAAATGAAACTTTAAAAATGCAACCAATATGCATCAGCGTAAATGAAAGAAATGTAAATTGCTTTTTATCAAGCATAGTTCAAACCATTCGGCCATCAAAGAATGTTTCACCTTTTGCTACACATTGGCTATTTCCAAAAGAAAAAAAGAACGATAGCAATATCCTGTTGTTGTTCCTTATGCTCGCTCTGTTTACCATTTTCTTGTTTCTGGGGTTTTTTTTAATACGACAGTCGTCCATTTTCCTATCTAGCAACCATCCGCCTGGTGCTTGGTATACAAATTTAACGGACCATCAAGTGGCGAAAGCGGTAATGCACTAGACCGAAATAAAATTTCAATTTACCAGCTGTGAAAAATTATCTCTGCTCGTTTCTCGTACCGACGGAGCGACTTTTTTTCCCCCTATCTCGCCTGACCATTTATCTCCCATGTCATCCCTGTGCAAAGTGCAACCCCTTTTTTAGTTTGTGCATAAATGTGTGTGTGTGTGTGTGTGTGTGTGTGTGTGTGTGTGTGTGTGATTTTTTCCCCACAACTTGTTTCGATGTTGTTTGCCCTTTTACATACGGCCGTTTTCCACTGATGTTGGGGACGTGTATGTTCAGCTGATACTCTCGTGTGACACGTATGAGCTTTCTATTTAATCCTGACCCGGTCAGTGGTTCACTCGCCGTGTCCTAGATCTCGGGATGGAGCGTACATCGAATGGTACATTCGTCCTAGCCTGCTTTTCATCGTTCGTCCGGTGTTCGGTATGTAAACGGAAGGCCAGCCCGAGCCCTGTTGTAGTAAATCTCTCGAGAGACATCGGGACCGTGAATCCGGTGAAAGAGACCCTTCCCTCAGCCCTATTGCAAAGCTTATTTTAATTTCTGCCCTATCCCTATCGATCCGGTATCGTTTGCGTTTTACAAACTATTTAAAAGTGAGTGTTTTTTTCCTGGTCCATTCACCACGATCATAGAAGCTTAGGGTTCGATTCACTCTAAACGGTGTGTGAGTGTGTCCCCTTTTTCAGGAAACCGATGAAAGCCCTTTTTTGAAACCGTTTCGCCTATTTTCTAGTGTGGCTTTGCCCATGTCACTTTGCTCAGTGCCGTAGCGTAGTGGCGCTTTTTGTGATACATTCATGCATCCGTTGCGGTAGCATCCGGTTTAGTTCCGTGAATCTAATTCGGTGTAAAAAAAACGTAAAGGTTCAGTATCTCTTAAAACATCAGCATCGTCGTTACACCGCACTGGTTAGCTGCGTTGAGTTGGACCAGGTGGCTTTTTGGTGAGGTCTATCGCAACATTTCCCCGAACTGCCCAGTGCTGATGGTTATTTGGGTGTTTAACTGGATATTTAATCAATATTTATTGGCTTTAGTATCCGATCATTGCATGGTGAGCTTCTCCGAAACCAATCAGGACGATATTTTCCCACGTAGAAGATTGTCAGAAATTGCGCTCCCTTTCACCATGTTTACTTTATGTTCAACATGTTTTTACCTTTACGTGGGAATATTAAAAACTGTATTTATTTTAAAAAAAGACACGAAATTTGTTTGATGACATTTTTGAGCTCACTGAACCTTAGTTCTAGCTACATCTAATGTTAGTGCATCACAAACTTTTGTCTACACCCACTCGTACTATCAACGGAAAGAATAAAAAAGAGCACATAAAACACATAAAATAATGAAAAAAGAAATGATCAAATGAAATTTAAAACATGTCCACCGGCGGTGTGCATCATACCGGATGCTGTTTGATTGCAGTATGTATTTAGAACCGAGTAGCTAAACGACATAGCACGCTGGTACAGCAAAAGTGAGAAATAAAATAAATAATCAAATTAGTATCCGTAACGGAGGAGGATGTTGCATGCAATGCATGCTACCATACGAATAGCTTCATTCGATCATTCAATGAAAATTCAGTTTTGAATCCAAATTTGATTGGTTACGTTTTCATCTGTGATTGTGATATAGCAAACAAAAAATGAACACCCAGTTGCATTTGTATGAAATCCTAATTATTAATACACCGTCAGTGTGTTCAGGCTATGGTGAGCAAATGAAATGCTTCACTTTTAAATTTATAGAGAAAATTAGGTGAACGGGAATGAAGGATACAATTTAATTTTAATTGTTATCAATTGCCGATGATTCGTTATGAAATATTTTAATTCATTATCTATCCATTTGATCGAACGAGTGGAGTACGGTGAAATATGAATTAATTACATTTTATTCACGCGATTGCCACAAAGTTGATATTGAACCTTTTTTTTTTATTTTTAACATTTTTTTTTACTGTTCGAGCACTTTGGTTATCAACTCGTTCTATATATAATTGTGATTGATAATGTACAGCTATACACACTCATTCCTGCCTTTTGATATAATTGGAATGGAAGTGTAACATTATGCAATAAATTGCAATCGATTCGGATTAGCACCGTATCAAGTTAGGCAAATTACATTGCCACTGACATTTATGTGTTTTCCAGACATGTTCACCGTTGACATGACGCGTATGCTGGAGACTTTGGAAGCGTATCGGGTGAAAGCTCCAATAACCTAGTTATAACATTTCTGTTGATATGCATTGATTTGCATGATGGCTTCTTCACTGTAACGTAACTAGGCAAAAAAAAAATCCCGATCGAGAATACTGCTCTTTCTTCGTTGCAGGGTCGAGTGGCTACAACCCGATACATGTTTTCCATGCTTCAATCGATTCCAAAATCCCAAACGTACGCTTGATGAACGAATGACGACAGCAGCAACAAAAAGAGGCAAAACGTGAGCAACAAAAAAAAGCAAACCAATCCTTTGCAATGGTTTCACCTCGAACATCCAGCATAAGATGGACGATTTCATTCTCGGTGGAAAAAACACGCACACACACACACGTGCAAAGCAAGAAATATAAGAAGCGAACATCAAATGCTCTTTTTGCCCACTCCTGTTGTCGTGTTTTCCTCGGTGCTGATAAGTGATTCCCAGTGCGATGGAAACGTACCAAATGCCTCGTAACACTCATTCCAAGTGCCTACATACGTACGTCAACCGGAAGGGCTCACACAGTTCGCCAAACTGAGGGCAATAATTGCAAGTGATGTCGACGCTCTTGGAAGTGTTGGACACGTTTGGATACAACGAAAGCCCGGCGTGGAATGGGGATGGAAACGGACATGGTAAGCACCAGGGAGCAATGCACTTTTGAGAATCTCCGAGCAAACAATCCGGCATGTGGATGGCGAACATTGGGAAAAAAGACAGGAAATAACCGTCAGTGCCACACACACACTTCCGTTGCGCCTGTTTGATTGTCGAGGTAAACTACGGCGAGGCACGTGCTGAGTGACACACGATCGGAAATGATCGTGGAATATAGGGTGGCGGTGAAATACTCCCGGGAGCACACGGTTGTCAGAATGATTGGAAATAAATTTTCTTCCGCGACAAGTGCGCTGACGAGCTGCTGTCGTCAATGAGCGCGAAAGGGTTCCCGCTGGCAGCCGCACTGTTCAGGGCCCCTTTTGTTCGGCCCAAGCGCTTTCAACGTACCGTGCGTACCACGGTGCAACTGCCGGACGGGTGGCGAAAGGTCGACACTGATGAGCGGGCGGTTCGTACGAGTGCTTCAAGTGCTGTAGTGTTATTTTCTTCCTGCGGCACGTACCGCGCAAAACGGGGATCGCATGCCGGGCATGGCTCAATAGGCTCGGTTCGGGGGAGGGAAATGACATCGACGACGAATCTGCATACTTTTGGCTTTTGAGACATAATTTCCATCCGAATGTTTGAGCGTCGATAGAGAAACTTTATGCTTACGGAAGGACGACTTGTGCTCGAGAAGAATGGAAGCAACTTTCTCAAATTTGAATATGTATAGACATTTATTTCGAAATGAGTACATACTTAACACGACGCATTTTGTGCTGTACTTTTTTTTAAATCTTCTTCTAATCTTCTTTCTTTTTAAATTTGAAGTTTTTATCGGTCCTGTAGAATGTAACGTAGTACTACTTCTGTACTTTTTTACTATTGTGCTTCTTTGGTTGTCATAACATCTTTTTTAATTGTTGGAAGGAAAGAATCTTTAAATTATAAACAAGAACATGTATTCGAGATTGATGATATCTATGAATTTATATGAATATTCTTCTCTCTTAACTCTTAGCTCGCATTTTCTTAACTTTATCGTGTGTTAAAAAAACTACCCATGAGATACACATGATTTTTATAGGAATATGTTTATTTACGCTGTCATCTGACCTCACAAAACCATAAATGGGGCTTTAGTAGTTGTAGTAGTTTGAAATAATTATCTTGTTACATGATATCTATCAGAAAACAGGGGCTTTCCCCATTATTCGGAGTAATCTGATTTTTATTAACAGGTAAAAAGTGTTATACTAATTACACATTTCGTTTAATCTCGGTAAGCTTTTTATAAACCATTATTCATACTATTTTCTTGTTGTAAATTGATTTTTTGTATTGTTTCCTGCTTTAAATTCAATTAATCATAAAATGAAATAAATTTCCCATCTCAAACCTCGCTATGCCTGTCATGGCGTCCAAACTTTGGTGTGAACTGTTTTGTACCAAACCAAAGTAAATACACAAGTTCCCTAATTTAAAACCATGCAAAATACTAAACAAGTCATGGGTGAAGTCGGAAAACAAAATGCCATCCTCCTGTATCGTTGCTAATTAAGCAAATAAGCTGGCTGTAATGCCAACGACGACTAATTACGTTGCACTCTCAAACAAGTGCCCGATGCTGGTTGCTAATCCCGTGGAAACCATCGTTCTGCAGCGCAACTTATGTCAATAGCATCTTTTATTTAAAGCATCTGTCTTGGTTCGGTTTTTACTTTGCCAAATTAGGAAAAGTATCCCAAGCCTCCGCCCACGTTACATTGCTGCAAGTGTTTGCAGCCAGTCGCACAGTGGCGTGTACGTTCGGCTCACTTTTATTTGGCTTGCGTTTTTCTTTTTGCAAAAAAATCGGACAACGTACCATCCAAGTATGTTACTGTACGACTGGCGTGCGCAAGGGAGAAACTTATTTATGAAGGTTCACATCAGCGTGCGGGAAATTAAAACATCAATCAAACGAACGAAGCGAAATAAAATTGACATTGTACACTGGTACATGCTGCTCTAGCAGGCCACGCGTTTATCGTGTTTGTGCTTTCGCTCATCATTCTGGCGTGTTCCGATGCACTCGACCGAACTTCATTACTGGTGAAGCGGCATGAAAGATGCGTGTGCAAATTTAACGATAATTCGATCGGTAAAATTAACCCAATCTCAGTGTCTGACGCAGCGGAAACTCATTAGCGAATGAGCTGTGGGTCTGCTGTGAAGGAATAATCACAGAGCAAGCTCTGCGCTTTGTTGTAAAAATAATTGTCTGAAGAGCAATGATGTTAAAAATATGTCAAAAATGAATATTCGTCAGATAAACAATTTCATCATTCTTGCTTAATTTATCACAGTATATGGACTCAATGTTCAATGGCTTGCAGTCTCTGGTGGGTATTCTTATTAGTAAATATTTTACACGGTTCATTCAAGATAAGACTAAATAAAATATGATAAAAAAGAATTGGGATAGAAAAGAAAGTACTATAATTTAGAAATGCATATTTTGATGACTGTAAATGTCATTATTGCAATAAATTTGATGTTTTTTTGATTAATTTTTAAGAGTTGCAAAGATGTTTTGCTTTCAAATTGTTCCCTTGCATTGTAATAATTTTTTTACTGCATTATTGTCTTAATAACAAAAGCCTTTTTGAGGCAGCTTTCTTAATGATTGGTGGGTTATTCAAAGAAATGATATGTTTATACCAGCAAATAGTCACCACACAAACACACAATGCACAAATATCGCTGGCCTATTTTCGTCCTTACAAGTGTGCCCTTACTCTTCAAAAACTAACCCCAAACCAACACTGAATGCTTCGCGCCGTTTGGGTGCTCTCGGGTGGAAAATCACGTTCCCCGTGCCGAATTCCTCGTGCTACACTCGGAAGAAAAATATATGAGCCTTCTTTAGAATGCATGCCCTTTGCCAGAAGCAAACCAAAATCAAGCCCCGGAGTATGTGTTGCGTGGCGTGTGTCTTTGATGGTGTTTTAGCAGGAAAGAAGTTAAAGAGCGGCAATCGGATGAAGCAATCGTTCATACACGAAACAGAACAAAGCACATTACGTACGGCCGAGGGAAACGTGCACGCGCGACTGTTTGTGAGTAATTTTGAACGCTCCGGAAAGCGCACGTTTCGCCGGTACGGTTGGTTACCTTTTGCTTTGCATTTTACATGCCGGGGAGGTTTAACGAACTGAAATGGGATTTCAGCGCAGTGCCATGTTGGTTAGACGCGCTCTGTATGCCAGTTATCCTCTGGTTGCTTAAGGCCTCACCGACCTGTACGAACGCTTTCTTGCACCCAGTGTATATTTAAGGTCTTTCGAGCTTTTTCAAGTGCTTTTTTTAAGTAATTGATTCTGTGTATACATCTGCCACTATATTCATCTTTATTATAATTATTTCGGAGAACTAATCAAGGAAAACGGAGATAAAAATTTGAAGATATTTAAGTCTTTATTGCTTGATTCATAAATTTCCTCGTAGACCAAAACGATCTTCAGTCTCCAACAATTAAAATCATTCAGTTTTGTAGTCTATAGTCTTTCAATTTTTTTTATAACAGCAATAAATAATAAGGTTCCCATTGTCTTGTGCCTAAATCTGACATCTGACGTTATCTAAACATGTTGTCTCAACGAGTACTTAGTGGATTTTTGAAGCAAGAATTCTTATTAATTTTTAATTTAACACGCATGCAAAAGCTGTATTTGTTGAAGACTGAATTTCGTTTTTCATCTTCCTACACATCCTTGAACCCTTCCTCCGTACGTTTTGCCGTAGCACATGCTTGACCAAAGCCCAAATGGAGTAAAGAAAGCAACAGCAACGAAAAAAAAAGTATTACACTCCACCTTGCTTACTGCCTCCGGTATCATCGGCATCAGCATCGGCTCATCCTTGAACGCCTTCGCCGTCGTTACACGGGTGTGTTGTTTTTGTGATGTCTTTTTTTTTGTGCTGTAGTCTTCCGCTCCGTGTCAGCATCCGAACAAGCCGCCCGTTGGAAGGTTTCCGTTATGCGAAGGCACAAACGTAAGATTACAATCTTATGCTGATGGGAGAAGATTTAACGCATCCCTCCGGGGACGAATCTTAGTCGCTTGGTTTTGCTAGATATTCTTCACCGAAGTCCTCGCTTCTGTCCTCCCCGCTTTCCCCCGCCCCCTCCCTAGTGGTGCCCTTTTATGCCCTTTTTGCGTATGCCCCGTTACTTTTCGGTTTGCCCACCTGCCTGCCTGGGGCATGCTCGTACCGGGAGCTTTACTCATCATCTTTGTCTGTATGCCGGCATGGGTTTCGTTACTGCTGGTGCTGCCGGCTTCTATTTGCTGCAACGAAATGCCAAAACAAGGAACAGATCTAACCTAAGCCCTCGGAAGACATCCAGTAGCAGCAGCAGCAGCAGTAGTGTGTCGGTACCATGCGTCAGCTCTGCCAAGGGAATCCTTTTCATATTTTATGATGTTCGTAACATGTACGTATTATACATACACGTTCGTACACATATTTCGCCAATTCGACCGAGCCCGAGTGCACACCACCACAGGAAGCACCGTCGGTACCATTTGCCGCTGAGCCGGTTCGCTTCAATAGTCCTGCGGCTGCCGGAGCTCCAGCTGAAACCGTACCCTTGCAGGAACGCACTTTCGGGGCGATTTGGTGAACAGTTTTGTGGGATTTCTTTTTTTCCCTTCTGCTCTCGGTTAGGAGTTGTTTTATTTTGCCGCTGGTTTCTGCATTGCCACGTTTGCCCATCCTGTTCGTGGTCTTGCACAAGTCACTTCCAGCGAGTTTGCGAAGGTATTGTGCCTTGGTGTCAGAACTTTTTTTCTTCTATGGTAGTTGTCTCACTTTACCCAACTTAAATGCTGCCGAGCTAAGCGTACCGTTGTTAGCATAAAAGAATACCCGTCCGTACCGGGCATGAGCGCGCACAGCTCGGAACGTGGTACGTGCCCGTGAAGTGTCGCCTTCGGTGTACGATAAGGACTCGGCGAGAGGACCGCGTAACCTTTAACGTGATGTTATTCGCGGCCTGGTAGCGCACTGCACTGCAGGGCACTGACAAAAACGAGGATTCGGCAAGGGCTTTAAGTTTCGGAACAATTAGTTTGTTGGTCCTTGTTTGGGTGACTGCTGTTATTAAGCTGTAAAGGAGCTGTAAAGGTGAAGGGGTTTGCAGTTGTGTGTAGGATGGAAGTTGGGCGAATCATATGTTTGACAAAATCGATACTATTCTTTCAAGCATCACGGGTGTGCTTTAGCGTCGAAGCTCAATTTCATTTTCCTTGTGGAAAAGTAATTTATTATGGAGATATTTTTGTTAAACAATTATGCGGAGTATTACACAAAATTATGGCTTAAAATGTAAATAAATTGCTATGGTTGATATGGAATTTATGTTACTATATTTGTTTCGATTGAATTAAAAATTATAATAAATAACAGTTTGATTATTTAAAAAATATTTTTACGCAACATGATATAAAATGTATAGATTCAATTATTAATACATCAACAACTTCATCCCAATGGATGGGTCCGTTCGAAATTCGTTTCCCTACCCGTGATGGTAACTCATTCTATGAAAACTACGCTGCAATGGTAAACATCGATTCGATGTTCTTCGTCATACACCCTGGGGCGAACTCACGAAAAGGAAAACATCTGTTTATTGGACTAACACACCAAAATGAAAAAAAAACAATAACATAATGACGTCATTGGATGATAGTCTACTGACCGAAATTTTGTATTTACTGGTTAAGCTTTCGTACCTATCGGCACTCCGTTAAGCTTCGTCGGAAAATGAGTGCCAACGATGCAAAATGTTCATTTAACTCAGTTCTCCTAAGTTGTTGTTCATCTAGCTGTAGTGTTTCTAATATTCTAAGCACTATTTGCGGTTTTTCTCTGTATCTGTCCATCTCATATCTAATATAGCATTGCTGTGGTATAAAAAAATGAGCGATCTATGAAAAAAACTTCCTCAGTAGGCCGTGGGCTAAGGACGTTAGAACCAAACCAAAATATATTAGCCCTTCCATAGGTAGTATTTCCATCCCTGTATTCCTATATTCGCATCAGTCCATTTATGCTCGATGCCTGATTTCTTTTCTCACCCCTACGTGGACACATAAACCCTGGAATCATGCACAATTGTGCCTGTGAAATGTAGGCCTGTGATAGGAACGCAGTGTGTCCCGGATGTCAACGTGCGGACAAGTGGACATCCTGTGTTCGATCGGTTTATGCAGATAGTCGTCATGAATATTTAATCGCCGACTGTGACAGTGAATTGATTGTTGACTTTATGCGTTTTTTATCGCTTCCACTTTCTTCTGTCCTGCGACCAACGCGCGGCATCACTTTCCCCCGCCGCATAGAAGGCATAAAGTGTGGTCCTTATTAAAAGCAATTCGTTGCCGGTTCCCGGGCAAAGTATGCCTGGTGTTCTATTTTGCCCGAGGGCCACACGGTACCCATTTCGAAAACGAACGACGGCTACGGCCGTACGTACACTTTTCTGCCCGGCGCGCAATTGCGGCACAGTTCTGACGAACGTGTCCGAATGCGCTGGACGAGTGAGATCGCTGGATGATTTATTATTAAATTGATTATCTAAATGGATGAGCGTCGTTTGGTGTGGGTGGATTTGGCCTCCTGCAGGCAGGACGTCCGGGAATATGGGAATGTGCACCGAATAATGATGAATGGTGAACCTTTTGAATCGACTAACGGCTCGTAAAGACCACCGGTCGCTCAATGGGTCAACGGGTTTTAGGTGGAAATCGAGAATCGATATGCACGATATCCTTGCCGTGGTGCAGGATTGTGTTCTGTTTTGCATGTGAGGTTACTTTCATTTAAAGATGTGGCTAGTGATAAGCGTTAAAAGCGTGCTGATGATTGAGTTTTAAAGTGGAGCACTTAGTTTACAGTAACACCAAAGAAAATTGGTGCACATTAAGCCATCACGTTATGAATACTATAATGATAAAGATGTATTGAATGATTGAAGTAAGTTGGACAAAGATTTTTATCAAATTGAATCGGGAAGGTTGCTTAATAAATCATACTTAATAAATCTTATTGCTTGATAATACGGCAAACGCCGTCATCATGGAATAAATAATAAATAAAATAAATCATAAATCTTATTGCTTCATCTTACAATAAAGCATATTATCCAGTATTCATTATAACAGTATTTTATTCATACTAGAACATTGTTTAATGCGTAACAGAGAAAAAAAGTAAATAAAGTTTGATTATTTTTAATAAATTTTGAGAAGAAACCAAGATTTAGTTTGGTTTAAGCATTGGTTAAAACTCAATTAAAATTCCTTCTTGCATTCATTTAATTAAGTAATTCAATTAATACGACGTACCTACTCTATTATCGATTGATTACTTTCCGATCTGTTTTGCCTTTTATAAAATTTAACTTTTATAAAACTTATGAAAAAGATCCTAGTACAACAATTATCCGTTAACGTAAAATGTTGTGAAAGTAAAAAAAAGACTTTGATGATGTTTAATTATCGTTCAATCTGTTTAGTTGAATGATTAATTGAGGAATATTGAGGGAAACTTTCTAAATCGATTGAGATAATTAGTTATAATAATTTGGATTGCAATAGGTGCTTGCCATTATCATACTCCTTCAGGCTTTATTACTGGACAAAAAACAGCGATGAACGCACACAGGAATGCAATTAATGCAAAATCTACAAACGTTTGGTTAATTTTTCATTGTGGGTTTCATATTCTTTCTATAAGTACTCCAATTTTCGAAGAAATCATTGTTGTAATTATCGTCGTTGCATTGAAGTTCCCCATCGCGTTTAATTAATTGCTAAAAATGTAGTGAAATAACACAAAATTATTTTTCCCCGATGTTCCATCAACAATTGAAATACGCATGGGATGAAAACACAAACTGGATCATGTTACACTAGTGCTCACATTGCATCCACCCCCACCCCATTATAGGCGCGAGTTACCAAGGTCACCAACATTCCTCCCACAGACGTTTGGTTTTCCCGCACGCGGACTCAATCGAACACGTGTTGAGAAGTGAGTACCCCAACGGTTCATCGCCTCGCATTGAGTGACCTCCGTTCATCGAAAACGGCTTGTCCGAGTCCAGCTTCGGCTTTTCTTGGCAGACTTTCGTCGATTCCTGCTTATGAATCGACGAAACTTGTGGTGGGGTTTTTCTCAAGCCCCAAACGCTAGTGAGAAACTCCAGATGTAAACACTGGAGCATGGTGTGCAAAAGCTTCCATAGGCAAACTCTCCCGCTCATCACCATCAGCAAGAAAGCACACCGTTGAGCGCGCATGTCCTGGCTCGCGAGGAAAACGGCTTGCCCGTAGTGGTTCGGGCGTTTTCCGTACTATTTCTATCCCGGTTCGCTATGGGCTTTTGCTCACCAGCTGGTACACGGGTGTTTTTCTTTCGACAGACGAAACTACCGCGAGAGAGAGAGAGAGAGCCGATGCGAGTGAGCACCACGAGCGAATCGCACGTCAGCTGGAAAGAGCGTGCGAGAAATGGCAGGCACCTGTCAGATCAACCGAGCGAGTGAAAGTGAGCGACCGCTCTCCGGCAGTGCACTGTGAGCAGAAAAAGTGGCACGCGAAACGAACGCCACCAACTGGTTCGTCCTAGGGGCCGGGAGTCAGTTCCATTTCTCGGCCGTACGGAAATTCATCCAGCGCACCGAACCCGTCGTGGTCGTGGTCGTGGTCGTTTTCGCCTGTCGGCATCTTCGTTGTCGATTTCGCGATTTTGGCACGGTTTTGCCGTCACGGAGGCGCTTTTTGACAAGTGGAAATTGGGAGTTTTCCCGAACTATCCGACGATCCGGTGATCCGCTGTTCCAATCGTAAGCATACGGATGTTGCAAGTAATCCTTAGCGTAGTCAACAGTCCGGTTTATTAGAATCGTCTCCGCAGAGAATAGTGACGGTGGCGCAAATAACACATTCATCAACACTCCGATTAAAGTGGGCGTGAAATAATCAATTTCGGCATTGTTTTGCTTCGTCGCATGAATAAAATACGTGCCATTTGCGAAGGTTGCCAGCAAAAGTTCATGCTGTCTGTGTGCGTGCCCCGTACAAACCCCGTGAATGTGGTTCCATCTTTTTTTTTCCTTTCCCACAACCAAATGTCAAAAATCGACCCGTCGAAGGATACTCGTTCGCGTTGTTGGGAGTGAAAGTTCGCGAATCGGGAGGCGAAAGGCAAACAAAAAAAAAGGGATCCATAAAATCAACAGAAACTGAAAGTAAAAATTATAGTGACCGTGTATATTGATGTTTGTATAAGCGTGCCCGTGTGTTTGTGAGTGTGTGGTGGGCAACAATTTAGCTCCAAATTCGCGGCCAGTAGGCGCTAGTGTCGAACGTGATGAAATCGATTTCCACCACGCAGTACCGGGGGAGTGGGTGGCTATTTTGCCGGTGTTTTTTGTTCGGGTGATGGTTTGAAGGGCGCCCTATTGCCAAGCACACGCATTCCACCGCTTGGTTGTTGATTTGGGAAGGTTTTGGGGGTGCCACTAGCAGCACGAGCAAGAAAGAGAAGCTAGTTCCAATTATTGTGTTGTCGTGTTACTCCCGCTAGAAAAGGAGCTGCAGGGAAATAGGCGTTGCTTTGCTACCTTTAAGGGCCAAAATCCTTGCCCGGTAGGCTATTGTGCGAGGATGATTGGTTGATGTGTGGACGGCACGAAACGGCTGCCACCGTGCTACGGCACGCTGTAGTCGATGTAGTTGTGAGTGAAATGTGTTAATTAGTTTGACGGTAATGCTTTATTTATATTTATGACCTGGTCTGTGCTGCCAACGCTTGAGTCTGCTGGGGTCCAAGTTGTCGCAGATGGAGGCGTGTAAGCCAAATTATATCAACATTGTTAAAAATTTAACAACCATGACTTGTTTATAAGGTTACGGTGCTTGATATTGCCACGTCAATTAAAGAAAACAGCCCCGAACAGAGGGGTGGGAAAAGCGGGAAAAACTCACAACGGTTTTTGTAGAATTCTTCCCCGCTGACGTTGTACATTTAATGTTTTGTGAGTCGTGGAAAGAATGTATAATTTTTTCGTTAAAATGAGTGAAACCTTCCGTGAATCAAGCAGGGGTTAAAAGTGAAAATTTTGCAGGAAAAACACAAGATCAATATTTTTCTACCATATTTTCGATTGTGTGCCGGCCGCGAAGCGAAAGAAAGTGTTTTTCATCGTTTCAATATTGGTGTGTTTAAAATTGTTTTTTTCCCCGACAGGATAATAAATCAAGTGCATCGTGTGTAAAATAAAGGGGCGCAAAAGGCAAAAAGTGGCACCGGTGGCAATAAAAAAAAAAAGAGCAAAATCAGCCCGCACGGGTGCTGATGGTGTGCTGCACGAGTGTAAATCCCGCTTTGAGTGGCGCAATTTCGTAAGAAGCGAAATAAAATAAAATCAAAACATCATCATCTCGTCCCTATAAAGCCTGTACGATCGCGATCGGGCGTATGCGTGTGTGTGTGTTTGTGTGGGGCTATGTTTTTTGTTTAATAGTGGATGATTGTGCCTCAAAAAAGAATAAAATAAAGAAATAACCACCCCAGGAAGGTCAAAAGGAATAATACTGAAGCAATTCTGATGCGTGCCGAGGGTTGGATGTGATTGGGTGGTGGTGGTGGTGGTGGTACGGCCGGTGTACGCCCTACACGGTGCGCCATAAAACGTGAAACCCAAAGGATAAAAGCCCTTACCGCGTGCCACACCATTAGGTCTGTACTTGGCAGACCGTTTTGCGCCCATTTCACGAAACTCTCGCATTCCGGAGGCGACGTTTCTGTTTGGTTTGATATCTTTTTTTTTTCTTCTCTCGCACCCATACTGGTGCTTTTCTTTGCCGTTCCAAAAAGTGTACGTGTTTGTGTTTGCCGGGTCGCGTTCCGGGTGGGTGTTTTGCTGTGTTTGTGTATCTGAGCATTTGCCCCAAAGTTTGTCGCAACTTCCCACTGCACACATACAGTGGTGGAAAACAAAACAGAGCCGAGGATACGCACACGGGCAGCCATTGACCCTTGTGCAAAAACGTGTGTGAGTGCGCCGTAAGGACATTCCGGGTGGCTCCCAAAATAGGCAAAGCGGTGACAGTGGCCCAAACAAAACAAAAACCAAAATACGAGAAAAACAAACAGCAATAGCAGCAGCAGCAGCAGCAGCCGCAGCACCCGGTGGTCAAAAGGGGCCGACCCGTGCGACGCCTACGGAATAAACAAAGTCATCAAAATTTAAGGTTTTTATTATTAACTTTTGTGCCTTTTTCCGCTTCCCTTAATTTTGGGGCACCGTTGCAAAAAAAAAAAACACCGTCCATGCACCTGGGGACTTTCACCCCCAACGCTTCCAAACCATTGCGGCCGGGCGAAAAGCCTCACCCTCCCACCTTGGGTTAGGTTTTCTAGCCGTTTTGCCGGTTTTATTGCATCGAGAACCCCGCCCGGACCGAAACCCGATGCTCCCAAATGCGCTGTTTTGGGCTGCCGATTTTTCCCGGCGCTACAACGGCGGTGGGCGCATGTAACAATCCGGCCGGCACGGCCCAGTTGCCCTGGGGAAAAGGGATCGGTCGATCGGCACTTTTCCGGCTACCGGAAGCCACAGTCCAACTGGAACGAATGTAAAGAATACAACCAACGACCAACTTCACCACCCACCAGAAGTCCAGAGAAGGTGGTGATTAATTTTTCATTAGATTCTGGTCAGATTGGAAAAGCAAGAATGTTTCGCCCGGGACGCCCGGGAAGTATTGGGACAGGATTTCTTTTTTGTTTCTCTCTCTCTCTCTCTCCCGGTAGTTTTGGGTGTGTTAGTCCGTTACGCACATACCTTCGCCGGTAGGGAGCAGAACACAAGGGTGGTAAAAAAGAACCCCTGTTTCTGTGGAATTTCCTTCAAACACAAAACTTTCCGCCCACCTCGAGGGCTTTTAGGATTAATTTTAATATTTGATTACAGGTATTTTCGATTCCTATCGCCTGTCGTCTTTTGTCCGCCTGCATGTGCGTGGTTTTTTTTGGTGGTGTGTCCTTGAAGAAAGGAAAAACGATCTTCTTGTAACCGACAACCCGGAAATAAACATGACGCTAAGCATGTCCTTGTGGAATAAGTTAACAGTCGACAGTGCCCGCGTGTTTAGAGGTGTGTTCTTAAATTAACTAATCCCTCAATATTGTCGCGTGACAGATAGTTATGTGATAATTTGGGGTTTTTTTTTCATGTTTCCATTGAGAACTTTGTGTGTTGCAGGCTACAGGAATATTTAATTAATTTGCCGGTCAGTTCGAATGATACTGTTTAGACAAATGAATCGCTCGGGAACAATTCCAACAATTGATCTATACTGGGTAATAAATTTCTACATTATGGACTAAATTAAAACACAAATTAAACTTTGGTTCAAAAGTAAGCAGCAAATCCTTGGAAATGATCATGGCTCGGCAGGCGAACTTCTGCGTTACGTTTCACCAGCCTAATCCTTGCCAGGGGCAGGAATTTCGCTTTGCTTAATTAATTCCGCGTGTCTTCGTGGAATGCCAGATCAGTGGAGCAAGAACTGCCCCCGCTATTGGGTTGGAAAACCCGTCACGCATTAGGGTGGGAAAGTTGTAAGCCAAAGGAAATCGAAAAGTATTGGTTAAATTCAAGCAAGCAATGAAATGAATAATAAACCGAATGACTTTTCTCTGTTTTTCCCACCAATGTTTAACATTTCCATTGGGGCTTTGTCGAGTAGAATTTCAAGAATTACAAACATTCTTGGAATGTAGATTAAGGACGAGATAAATTTTAAATCATCTGTTACGACATAAGCAAAGAATTCAAGTGAAACGAAACCCACTGAAGATATTGTTTCCAAATACTTCAAAAAATAATAAAAGATACTCTAAGGAATTGGATCAGGTCGATAATTAAACGATCTCAGAGAAAGTAAAATGTCTAAATGATTTCTTATACGACAAGGTCTGGTTTCAAAACGCTAATTTGAAGTAAAATGTAGATAATTTAAAGTAAGTAGACAGATTACCTTTACCCATGACACACAACCGTCGCGAGAGAAGGTACGAAAGTACGGTTTACTGAATAATATTCGTAATTACATCGTTCTAGAGATACTTGTCCATGTTTATGTACTTTTTCAACCTAAATCCACGACAATTCTCCGCAAGCTGCAACACTGCTTGCCGTACAGTTTTAATCTGCCTACCAAGCTATGTAAACTGGAAACAGCCACAGCCTTTCACGCTGCTCAGTTCAACATAATAATCATCCACCTTCAGGGCTGCAACCGTGGTTCCTACATGGGCTGCAAAAAACAGCAACCATGAGCGCAAAGAAAAACGGCCATAATGAACCAGTTTGCGAAGCAACCGAGGAAACAAAAACGCTCCAGAAAAAAAGCCGTAAGAAAATCACCTTGGAAACAATACTGTCTTTCCGCTCTGGCGGGAAAATAACATAGCATAATTGAGACGAGGGTACAGTAAACCGCCCACACAGTGATAAGCAACATTCCTTGACGCTGCGGTTTTGTCCTGCTGTCCATTCCGGGCGGTGGCATTTTTCTATCGCTATGCCGTACACTACCCCGCATTGCTACCAGCTGCACATAATGCTGGCAGGGGGGTGAAAAAGCGGAGGAACTCATAAATGAGTCTGGTGGAATAATTGGAAAACTGGGTCAATGATGGCACCGGAGGAAAAAGCTCCGGCGGGGATGAACGATGATGAACGACGGGTGTCCGTTGCAAAGGGGATGCAGCCATTTAAAGTGATACTTCTGTGAAGAGCAAAAGTTGAAAGTTTCATCGTAACCGTACATTGAAGTGTATTCCTGTGTATTATTCGGGTTTTTTTTTAAAAGGAACAAAGTTAAAGCAACTATCGAAACAGGGGTTCAAAGAAGGGACACAAACGAGTTGAAAAAAAGGAGTAGTTAACAGACTGTTTCAGATGGTGAGAGTGATTCAAAGGAAAAGAATGGACTGGTGTTTGATTAACAAGAAGAAAACGATTTATTTTTGTTTAAAAGATCAGCTATTAGTAATTGATTTAAATTTCGTTTGGGATTCAGCACCAATTAAAGCAGATTTTAAACGGGTATTTAGGTGCCTTATTCCTTGATGATGTAAGGGTTTGTTCACATTAATTGTCATATTAATAACCAAATAATCGAGGGATAATTTTCATTAAACTGCTTACTATGCATATTTCGGATCCGAAGTACTTCGTATCCATTATATATATTCAAAAAACACATTTATTTTCGCCCTGCTGTAGAAAAGCTGAAGATTATTAGTATTAAACGGCTCGTCAGCAATCATTTCAGTGGAGTGGATCTAAAAATAAATATCGGTCCTCTAGGAAGTTGTTGCAATCAGTCAAATCATGGCATGGTTTCTGATTTCCGGTAGTTTCTGGAGATTTACTGGACGCACTATCATGCATTCTATCCTGTACAACTTATTACGATTTGAACAGTGTTCTAGTCAAAAGGCGTAATCTTGTAGAACTTCCCTATCAAAAGCAAATCAAACCATGTCACGTTCTAGTCTGTTGGCCAAGACATACAAAGTTCTAAGGTGGGAAACTTTCTATTGGAGCTTATTAATATAATTCAATGAGTTTGTTCTTTTCGCATGACTTGATCGATCGTACGAAGATCAGCGTCTTACTCACAAAACTTTCAAAAAACTTAAGCAAACATTTATAAAAAAGCAGACCTCGGTTTCAGCAATGTTTAAGCGTATGTAGTAACAAGGTGTGATTCTGCTTATCGGTCTGGGTTGCTTATCAAATTGTTAAAAATTTTATGCAAAACAGAATACGTGAACGTTTTATTTGTTTCACGTCTTTCAACGAAGTGAACGATCGTACAAATCAATTAATTACAGCCACAGTGATTTATTGTGTTGATGTAAGAAAACAAGCTGTAGTGACACGTACCGAACTCACAAATTAACTTGCTAGAAGTTTTCCATCACGATATGCATTTTTGAACTGTTATCAACTGCGGTAATCATCTGTTTGTTGGAATACTTAACAAACTCTTAAATTGTCAGTACAAAAATGGAATCCACCACCGTGTAATGCGTGGGCTGTATAACTTTTCCCGATTAAGTTATTACAAGTTCAGGTGAACGGGCTGGACCGAGGGAACTAACAAGAAAAAAAAAGGAACGCATCTGAAACCATTCGTTCACTTCCTGCGTTATCGTTCACTTCCCAGATAACCCCATTCCCAGTGACGCGTCACCAACGAAACAATACAAACAGACGGTGGCAGACGGCTGGAGAAGAATCCCCTTTTCGGGGAGGTGAGTGCCTTAAGTTATCGTGCACGGAAAATCTCGTTTACAGCCATAATGACACTTTGGCCCCGTTATTTATCGCACTCGCGTTGCCCATTTGTACCCGAGGGCGCGCGGTTCGTTGGAAATGTCGCGTCCTCAGCCCGCGCTCCTGAGGAGGTCCTCACCGCCAAAATGTTGGGGCTGTGGGTTTTGTGTCACCATTTCTTTACGGAAGATTGTTATTTTTTTTTCTTCTTGGTTTGATGTTGTTGTTATTATGGTAGGTTACCTCCCTCACATCGCCACAAACTCGCAGCACGGCAACTTCAATCGTTTGCGCTGGCGAACCTCAGTCAGGGTAGGATCATTTCACTGAAATATTCAATTTCCGTCTGCTTTCGCTCGTAATAATTCACCGTCACCATCGGCGGTATACTTAAGTTTCGTAGCGAGGGTGTGTTGTTATTTTGTTGTTTTGTGTACGAACCCAACGACGGTGATGATATGATTCGATGGGAATTTTCTTCGCTGCTTTTTTCATCTGGTTGTGGCCGGGACGGTTTTGTGATGGAACTCGACGGTGGAAGTTTCCACCTAGTTCTCGTCAACATTTTTGGCCCGTCACTTAGCGACGCAGGTCTTGGAGCATTCGGACTTCGGACGAACAAGCCTGTGGGCACGCCCTGCAGTAAGCAGCCCGAAATTAAATGCATGGAAAGAGAAAATCTAAATTAACCTATTAAGTTGACCTCAAGTGGTTGGGGCTTGAAAAGTTACACACACACTTTCTGCCCACCCTGCTGTAAGTGTGTGCGGGGACGACAAGGTTGTGTTCTCGAAAGACCAAGAAAACACACATTCCCGATGGTAATTCCGCGATAAGCTTCCAATCATAACACGCCAACAATGAAGCCGCACTTTTCTTTCGCACTGAACCTAAACACGACCACGGGGATGGGTTGCGAGCGTCAAAAGGCAAGGCATCAGGGTCGTTGCCCGACCCACACCCACACACCAACGACTAAAGCACCAAAATCGATGCCATCCCCAACCGTCAAAGGTATGGCTCCGCCGATTCAGCTGTTTGGACAATTGGAAGTCTGTGGGGGTTTATACTCCAACGGAAAGGACCCAGTTACGAGGGAGCTTCAGACACCGGGAAGCGAGAAAAAAACTTTTCCAATTAACCACACACCCCCACCCAAAACGACGGTGTCACGATGGGTTGCTTACCTCGGGTCGGCCATTCTACGTGCGGTATCCCGCAACAGGGTTTTGGCTTGCGAACCGAGCGAACTATATTGTAAAACTAAAAATATTCCCCAAAAACGCTTCCATCAATACCGACGACCAGCTGGCGTACGTGGGGCCGCGCAGACATGTTATGAGCGATGAGCTTGGCAAAGTTGGTGGTACCGGTTGAAGCGAAAGGTGAGCCAGCAATGTTGCGTGAGTGCTTGTTTGTTTGGCGACCAACCCAAATGTACGGTGACTTCTCCTTCACGAGGCAACAAAGCGGAAAGAGCACTGGAACGAAAGGCCTTTCCAGAGCCTTTTTTTCTGCGCCAAATTTTCGGTACGCAAGTTGCTGGCCGATGCCAACGATGGATGTCAACGACAAGCAGAGTGAATAATTTACGACAATAGCTCACGGTATGGTGATTGGTCACGGACAAACCAGCTCCCATGGTGAGCACCGTGCTGTTAGTTTTGGGTGCGTTTAATGGCGAGTGGTCCCAAAAAGCTCTACAGCTCAAGGGGGGTTTTAGAGTGGGGCACCAGACATCAAACAAAAGGGTAACGCTTTGATAACAAATTGTACCAAAAGGACGCCATTTAGTGGTTGAAACAGTGACTTTGGTTGTGGGCATAAGTAAACATTGGAGGACATATTTCCATGATCCATCATTTAAATACCAATATGAACTATGTTGCAATCTGATTTGCAAATACAATCGTGCTCCAGTGTGCTATCGCTTCATATAGAGCGCACACTAACTCACACGTTCGTACACGATTTGACCGAGTGCCGTTTGAGATAGTGTGGCAAAGCGAATAAAACTGCTTCTACTGCCCAAGCTCAAGAAATGCAATCAGTGTAATGAATCCAATTGAAATCTTTAATTACCTTCCTGCTGTGCAAAATCAGTGTGCTGCACGTTCCACCACCACTGGTCGGACTGTGAAGACTGATGGACAAGTACATCGAGTGCGATGGGTGAATTAGATTAATTGCTTCCATTAAGTCAGCTTTCGCATTCGACGTAAAACACGGTTACGATGTAGGGATGGCCAAACTGTCGTTTGCTTGCCATCCTGCTGCACATCTGTTTGTCAAGTGCATTTGCATTCAACCGGTCCGTCACAGTTAGTGACCGGTCCAAGGGTTCGCGTATCCAATATCTATCACTGTCGGCGGGATTTATGGAGCTTTTCGGTGGGGGTTTCGTTTGCTAGCGCATTGGCGCGCAATAGTCGTGCTGTTTGTTGTCTAGCGTGTGTGTGTGTGTTTTCTTCCCCCCTCCGTTCTCCCCCCTTTTTTCTACGTACGTACATTTTTTCCCCCATAAGGCTTCCGGTTGCTCGTCAAACATAAATTATTTACATCTCATGCTGTGTGCGGGAGTCATGCAGGGGCGCGAGTTCCTGGAGCGACTCAGTAAGTACCCGTCATTGCCGAGAGTTCCCGTGAACATATCACTCTATTATCGTGCGGGTTTGGATGCCGTCGTACTTCCGGCTCTATTCGTTACTGCTATCGACTCTCTTGGTATTTTGTTTGCTACCTTAGTCCCTGGCCATATTTATGAAAATCTGTTTTTTTTCCTCGCTCACTCCCTGTTCCGTGCTCTGTACAGGCTGCACACAACGAATGAAGGGGTGAAGCCCCCCGGAGCAAGGGTCATAAATTTCTCACCTGCCAACTGGGGCTGTCATAAAAATAGAAAATCTATCGAAGCTATTATTCTTGCGCTTATTTATTTTGCCGTTAGTGCTAAGCTGCACAAGTTGGTCAACAGTGCGGCGGTGGTCTGAAATCGCCCCCTGCGTCCCGGAGGGCATTGGAAAAAATGCCATGCACACATTCCACTGCGCCACAAAAACACACGATCATTTTGCGGTGTGAAGGCATTGGCTTGAGGGAATGGTACGTAGCGGGAGGGAGGGAAAGAATGGACCGAGGAAGGTAAAGAAGAAATACGAAACGATTTCCATCCGTATCCTGCCACCTACTGACTCGTGTGGGATGTTTCTACAAATAGGAATATTTTGTGTCTCCAGGGAGGGGATAGGATTGCCAGAACACATAATGGGTGTGTGTACGTACTAACCACAAGCCCGTTTATTCTTCATGTTGTTTGTACAGGAATTTTCGTAATAACATTACGAAAAGCTGCACAGAATGATTTTTTTTAGTTTGTTAGTGTATTAAGACAAATTATTGTTAGAGTACAAAACAGTTTTATTTTAAAAGAAGCAAAAATAAACAGTCGTGCTCTCGAAAACGTCTCGAAGCTTAAATAGTAATAGTTAAACGAAGCTTAAACGAAATAGTTGTATTTCGTAGCGGCGTCGGTCGTCACACTGCAAAACCGGTACTTAGTCCCATCCGGATCAATCCTCCGTAAGCTTTCGCGGCCAAAAGATGAATAAAGTGCTTTTTATGTTAAAGTTTAATTCTTTTTAAGTTAATTCCTAAATATCGATGCACTTGAAATAGCCTTTTTGACTTATTAACTATTTGATTCCCACTATTTTGTCACAAGCGGTTAATATTTTGCCTATAGTATTTTTTTCTATTTGTCTATAAAAGAGTGCTTAATAAAATGTATTAAAGTATTTGTCACTGAAATAGGCTCTGAGGAAATAGCTTAAAGATTTCACAAAAACCCGTTGGAGTCTAGTAGTGTGTACCAAAGAACAATAAATTATCTCTCCTTTCTTATGGTAGCCTTTCAAAATGGTCTTTTTCTCGCCATGAACTCGCTGGTGGGCAATGAATTCTTTTTTACCGCGCAAGAAGCATCTTTTCTTCAACATGAGTAAACTACTTACATTCGTTGAACATTATTCTGCACAGACCGTCCTGGTGTGGTGTGTTCTCCTTTATCATAGAAGCCATCATTTATCGTACCACATTCACTCATACACACCGGTGGGCTGGCAGCCTCTCTCGAGGATATGATCCATTTTCTTGCATCCTTTTCCCGTACCAACCAGACTAAGAACATGGCTGACGGAAACCGAAAGCATAAGCGATCGTTAAAAATGAGCACAGAAGAAAGTGGCCTCATGACGGTTGCGTGCCTTTTGTGACATTCGTCCTTGCCGATGGCAAATAAAAAACGCGCACGGACGGAATGCGAGTGATCCGGAGAAGCGGAGAAAAAGAGAAAAGGAAATAATCGCACAGGAAAATCCTAAATATGTCTCTCCATACGTGAAACGTGTGCTCCATTAGTGGGTTCCATGACACTGTGAAGCGAACCATTCGAGTGTGTAAGGGTTTTTATGGCGCTGCCGTTGGCAATGAAAAACAATACAGCAGCAACAACGAAAACTATATCACGATCCGGGGATGGACCATTTCAACGAATGCAGCACACCACCATCTAGCTTGGCAGGGGTTTCTTTTTATTCGACCACCTTGTTGCAATACTTGAGAGCACAAAAAAAAAACCCGGAAAACATCCCCCTATATCGATTGCGAACCGATCTCTCAATAAGGGAAAACTCATGCAGCTGTGAAATCCGAACGCGTATAGAAGAATTATTGAAGCTGTCTCGCACGGAATACTCATCTAACCAGGAAGTGATGAAGGACCGTACCGATCGGAATGTATAATAATAAAAAAAAAACACACACACACCGGCGACTACCCTTCTAAGTATTCCGCCCATTTGACAGGTCTCTCCACCCGAATCCTTCACATTCATGCACGAACGGAAATAAATTGTTTTCGTTGCCGGGTTTTTTTTTTGTTGTTGTTGGCTGCTCTCTCTCTCTCGTTCATTCATCGCCTGGTTGGAAGTTTCAGTTTCTTGTGCTGATGATGTTCTTTCACAAACACACACCATACTGCCATACCAAAACTAAAACCGAACCCGTACGGAGCTAATGCTTTAAGAAAACTTCCCTCAACAACCTCTTACGCCCTTCGGTCAGTTCCGGTTCTTGTGGCGAGTGTTCCTTCAAGGAAGGGTGAGAAAAACATTTTGTCGGATTTTGTTGTCGTATCGTCGCTCCACGCGTGTGTACCTTCCCGCAAAACGATTTGTCCCCGGCACCAAAGTGGGACTGCCACAGGACATAGCATGCTGAAGAGTACCCTAACCCTGCCCACAAAAAAGGGGACAAAATCGGCTTTCCGGAAGTTGGCGTATCCTTGGTGTTGGGTTCTTTGAAAACTCGCAAAGCTGTGGGCTGTGTCGAAGAAGCGGAAGAGAGGTTTATTTTACAACTCACTCCGGCGAGAGCGGCTCGTGTGGTTTGTCCGCACACCGTGGTACGTGAAGGTATGCCGGTGTACCCAACACACGCACCAGCCACATCGATATGCTGCCGATGTTAATGTGTTGTTATTGAAATTTGCTGAATTTATTACAAACTGTCCCCGTGCACTGTGGCCGGCGTGTGGGCGTGTGGGCCGACGGTGTGAGGTTGACACATATGTTGAAAGACAACTTGAAATGGGTGTGCAAAAGGGCTGCCAGCTTTCCCAGGCCATGCCATGAGACCCTACCGGATCGGGGTAAATGGTTTCGTTTTTGCGGTGCGATTGATGAGATACATGTTTTTCAATCAATGTGCTAAAACCCATAATGTCCGGGGAAAGTGAACCCGTTTGGCCGTATGGCTAAACATACACCGAAAGCTTTGGCATATATGCCGGGAGACGGCTGTGACGCAATGATGGAATACAAATGATCGGTAGTTAACGCTCCCGTAGGGCGTTCGGTGAGCGGCCGGTAGGGTGCAGCAACTGCCACAACATAATCAAACGGGTGTATCCTTCTGGTTCGCCTTTCCTTGCAAAAACCCATTTAAGGATCGACTGTCACACATGAGAAGGGTTCCAGCCGCATCCGGGACAGGGGGACGATTTGACTCTCTAACCTCTAGACCAGCCCGGGATGACGGATCGATTGATTTGCTGTACCGGGTTCGCACTTTGCGTGCGTACGATTGCTGCAATCCGTCACAGTGATTACGGACCCATGAGTGTAAACAAGTGTATTGAGCAATCAGGGTAAATGGTTCAATTTTTTGCTCCATCGACCAGGTGTTTATGTTTATCTTATGGTAGATTATGTTGCTATTTGCCGACGTGCCAGGAACCCGCACGGATTAGGGTTTTTTTTTCTCCGCAAAGGATTAGAGATGAAAGGATAACAACCAGTCTTGGATTTTTTTGTTGCAGATTGGTTTCTGACAAGCTTAAATTTAGTTAGGCTTACGTGTTATATCAGTTATATCTGTTATACAGAAGAAACAATTATTAAGAAGAAGACGAAATTATTTATTGATGTTGATGGTGCTTATGTTAATAAGAAATCCTACAAGTTTAGAATGAAATGATTAAGAAGGTTTCATTTAAAAAAAATTGTTATGAACAATTTTATTTACAACAACAACAGCAACACAATTAACAATTTGTTGACAACAACAAAGGGGCTAAATATTCCATTCAAAAAAATCGCCACTTGTAATGGTCAACTTATTCTTAATTTCGGGAACTCATATAAAAGTCTTGCCATAATTAACGCGAATTCTCTGTGAGTTCTAATGGATTAGGTTGATTAGAATGATCGAAACTACTTAGTGATACCTACATCATGGAAAATGTTGATAGTAATGTCTAACCATTTGCAGTTAGCTAGTTGCGATGCTTAAAATAATAATATTTTGCTTTAAAGTAAATAGTTTGCAGCAGAAAACCATGCAAACCACATAACAGAATGCCAATAAACGCTTAAGCGAAACATAATATACAAAATAAAGAATTTTGCTGCGCTATCTGGCATGAAGCATCCGCTTTTTTGCGCTGTTTCCAGCTTAATCAACCCGTTGTTAATATTTTCTCACTTCAAAATTGCACCCGAAACGCAACAGCGCTCGATCCGACCGTTTTATGCTCATTTGTGGCGCCTGTTCATTTGCACGTGTGGATGTGCTGCTAGTTGGCATGAAAATGTCCAACCCTGCCACACACATATTGGAAAACAAATATGTGCTGCAGGCGACACTTGGTCACGGGTGTTTTTCCATAGTCCAATTTGCACCGTTCGGAACACTAACCCGGAAAACGACACACTAGAAAGAGAGAGACAGAGAGAGAGAGAGAGATAGTAAGAAAAGAAAACAGAAAAACACCATTCTGAAATTCACAGCCACATTGAGCAAATCGATTTTTCGTTTAGTGTCCATGTTTTTGTTTACCTTCCGCCCGGAACCGCAAAAACCTTCGCCCGCCGGGAAACGGTGGTCTCTTCTTTCTGTCATCCTGTTCCATTTCGTTTGTCGTTCTGCTGTGGGTGGACGAGGAATGCAACGTGCTTTTTCCGCAGGATTTGACGGTGGGAATAAGGAAAAATAATAGAAAAGAACCCGGCCCACCGAATGCCACTGGCTTGATCGAATCCACCCGGGATGGGTTTGTTTTTGCTGCTTGCAAACCCTTGGGTTTGACGGGCAGCTCTCGCGACGTTTGTCAGCTGCCATTCGTCGGTTTCATTGGTGATGCCGCGAGAATGGTGGTCGTTTCTTTTTTTCGTGCCACAAGGTTGTGCCTTCTGCACTATTTGTATAAGGACTATTTGTTTTTTGTTTGTTGGGTGCCAGCGTTGTTGTCAGTTTTCATTATGAAAATCTCGTTCCCTGTGCTATGCCCGGTGGCGGTTGTGGATTGATTTATTGGTGAAGGAAGGCTTAATAGAGCTGGCCCACTGAAGATAAAGGTGCCTTTAGAGAGAAAGTTTATGCTTAATTCATGGAAAGGAGTGATTAAAGTTCAGATTTAATACAAAGTACTTGATTTAGTGGATAGCACTAAAGCACCAGCGCGTTTAATTGGGAAAAGTATTTAAACAATGGTAAAACAAACTCTTCAGATTGTATGTTAGGGTGGCATTATTTCACAAAACAGTAAATAGTTTTGCTTTTTATGGGCACTATCTATGATGATAATAATTTATTATACACCCCGTAACTTAACTATACGGTTACTTATTTTTATACAGCAAATGAAAAGATTGAAGAGAAAATTACTTTTATTTGGAAACAAAATTAACAAAAAGCCTCACAGCTATGTTATTTGGGGCTCCGTTCGTGTTTCTTTTCGATTTTTAACATCATTGCTCAACATAAAAGGCAACGTATAGTTTTGGATAATTATATGTAATACATAAACTTAATTTGCTCTTTGTATTGAATTACAAGTGGGCTTTCAAGTGACGCATTGTTTCATAAAAGGCAATTATATAAAAACTTTTGCAACGAGAGGATAACCTAGCTGCAGTATTAAAAAATAGTGGAAAGCTCATCATGAATAATGAATTTAAAATTAGCTGATACGCCCTTGAAAGCTAGAACAAAGAGACTTCTTTAATCTTATGAACAGCTTAAGACGATCGTAACCAGATAACAAACCACAGCATTAAGGGCTATCTGCGTGCAAATGTTCCCTTCTCTTCGCTTTTTCAGCCCAATCCACCTCATTTCCAACTCATTTCGAACAAAGCGAGCTAAACCCGCCACTACCTGTAAAACCAGCTGCTAATCCTTATTTTGCCGCTAGGGGGAGAACGATTGTTAACAGCAAAAACCTTGCCCAATAGTAGTTCAATAGACTCTCGGTTGGCAAGGTCCCTTGGTGATGAGCCGCTATTTCCACAAGCTGGGAAAAATCGTTCGTGCTCCAGCGAGACCAAACGCAAACATGCCGCCCAGCCCGGCCCCCTCGCTGTTGTCCAGCTATTTCGCCAGAATTCGCTCAGGTTCGTGAAAGTTGAGCTGAGAAACGGTCCAGTGACAACGATAAGTGTTTGTTTGGTGCAGTCCCGGCAGCGCCACGGTTTCGAGATGAAACGAACGCATCGCGTGTTGTTTCGGCCGTTTGTTTAGTGTTTTTCGACAGCACAGCAAACCATGTTCCGTCGCGTTGCTATAGCTAAGCGGTGAGTCGTTTGGCCTTCGGTCGCCGGGTTAGCGTTTTGCTTTCGGGAGAAAACGCACAAAATGGAGGTGTTTTTTTTTTCGGTGGAACGTGGATAGATTTTATGCTCGATCGAGCGAAACGGAAATAATAAATTGTGAAGTCGGATTTTCAACGTGAACGCGTCTCGCCATTTCTTTGACGAAGATGGCCCGGCCATGATCGTTTGTGGCCCCCCATTGTCGAGTGGGAAAAGAAGGGGTGATGACACAAACTTTCCCGACAATGCGAACTCGCGCAAATTGTTAGCCAAATTTTATCCGTGGCCAGGAAACGCCACGAGATGGCGAACATGGCAACACAACTGTTGGCTGGCAGCCGTTTTCCTTTCGCCGCATTCGGGGCACGATCGATGAAAATTTGAAAAGTTTGCGTAGTTTTCATCCGGTTCCGGTGTCGATGCAGAACGAATCGTTTCGATCGCATACTGGCTCGTGGGATTGTTGGATAGAACCTATTCACCTTCGCCGGCATGGCGAAAGTAGATGGAACTAAACTTCATGCCCGAGGACGAATTGATAGAGAGAACAGAACCGTAGCAGCAAATTGGCCCTGTCAAGGTCTTTGTCAATAGACTTTTCGGTTCGGGATTATCGAATCGTGTTCCTGCGATGATAACAGATGATTGCATCGACTAATGTTAAGTTTTGGAAGTGAAAAACGCTGAAACTTCTAAGTGTCAATAAAAAAAAATCTTGTGCGAAACTTGTGCATTAAATATGTAACCAATTTTGACATCAGCTTATCGAAATCTTTATGAGATTATGTTTTTGTTTTACTTTATTTGAATTAAAAATTGAAACTTAAATATCCACTGAAAACAGTTTTAAACAAACAACTACCAGCACTCTCAAGCTTCCAGAAAGGAAATTTATAAAGAAAACCTTTTAAATAACTGGCTTACGCAAAGCTTTTGCCATTCTGCAGTGCAGTGCGAAGCTTTCCTGTGTAAACCCACTGACTACCCATCGTTTGCCACAGTCGCATGGGATCATACTATAACACCGATGCAACCTTATCAGCAAAACTGTAACCGTGCTGCGGACCGAGGGACGGAAACTTTTCCGCTTAATGTCACTCACCGGAATAAGGGCATGGGGGAGGGGGGGGGAAACTCACCCACCGTCTTACGCACGGGCTGCTCTCATGGTCATCATCATTATTATCGCTATCGTCACAACCATCATCGGCAGTGTCATCGGTGCCGTCGTCACCGTTGCACGGAAGCGAAACTTTCGGCGCAATCGTAATCGTTACTTTAAACGCCCTGTCCGCCAACCGACCGTTTGGCGTAAAGGTGAACGCTGTGTGCCATTTGCGATAGGCATGGGAAATGGTAATGATTTAAAGTATCTGTTGAAATTGTTGGTCATTTTAGTATGTTTTAAATGATCAACAGCGCAAAACTAATCTGCTGGAAATTGCGGTGCAAATTGTCTCCATTTGGAGTCGCTTAATAGTTTTTAGATATATTTAGAAAAAAACTTCAATTATTTTTCTGCATACTTAAGCATATTATATTAACAATCCAATCTTCCCTGTTTCTTCAATGATACTAAGCACAGGTTACTCAACGCCAGAGGTTATGGTTTTTTTTATCATCCTCTTTGACAGCACAAGCGTTCATGGAGACGCCCGGTCATTTGTAGATTTCATCCACGTTTCATGTTACTTGGTGACTTTGATGGACGCAGCTTTCCAGCTTATTGCGGAAAAACAGTAAACCTTCCGGGGTGTATTGTTTTCAAAGCGTATTAAAATACCCGTTCTCTGTGTGTGTGCCTTGAGTGTACTAAAATCAGTGCAAAGATTCAGTTCGGAGTAAGAAATACACACCGGAACCAAGGCAGATATTTCGGTCTGGCCGTGTTTTACTCCCACACCGAAGCAGTGCTCTGTGCCACTCATAACAAGCGATTTCTATATTTGCAGAAAGTATTAAATAGTCTTTTTGATGTGCTCGTTTTACCCCCATTGTACTCCCAGCCATACATTTCGCTAACGAGTAACAAAACCCGAGTGCTGTAGCTTTATTGCTTCGGGATGCTTCTTGTGTGTGTTAGACCGCACCGCAGCTTCTGCGTTCAGCAATGCGTTGGGGTAGCGGGTGGTGGTAGCGAGACTTAACAAAATTGACGACACCGGAGAAGCGATCCTTGCCGCTCCCAGTGACATCACTATCACTCGGTTGTGTGTGTTTCGAATGTTTTCCCAAGGCACACTCGGCAGCACCAAACATCAAAGAAAGTTCCAACCTAACCGGAAAGCATCGATGAAACCAACAATAGTTTCCCATCTCTTCCACCGTGCGCCAGCACCTTCGCACGCTCGCTGTGCAGTTTTGCTAGATCGGTAAGCTTCAAAGCCAGGATGATGGCAACATTCATCCGCCACACCGTTTGATGATACTGGTGGTCGTTTCGCTGGAAAATGAGTTTACCCACGGGTAGTCGGGCAGCACCTTTCGGAATGTTGCCTACGGAAAGTCTTTTGCGGTAAACGCACCGAACGCTGGCATGTATTTGAAGTCGGGAAATCGATCGACTGCCGCACGCATACGAGTGTGAATTCAAACCCTGTACCTTCGCTGTGTGCGTGTTTGTTACCATGGTACCAAGGAACAATGCGTAAGATTGCTTTTTCACTGCCAGTATATGGGTGCTGGTAACCAAAGTGAAGAAAAAACGCATGAAACTGCCACCAAAATAATCATGCGAAGGATTATAATTTTGATTATGCTTCATTGCGTCGTAATAATAAAATGCAGATCAGATGACGGAAGCGAATGGATGCTTTCACCCGCCGGCATTGCTCTGCACAATGTCTCCGGAATTCATTACACTTTACGACCACGTGCGAGAAAGTGTCGTCTTGAGCGAATGTTTTGTGTTTGTAATTATAATACAAAATGAAGCTAACTGCGGACGGGCTAATGAAGCAAGAAGTTGCAATAAAACCGTGCCCATCTTACGTCATGTGGAAAATTGACGCGTTTGCACGCTGTGCCGGTACCGCTAGTTGTGGGTATTGTTGTGCTCCATTGCTTATCGCGTACCGTTGTTGCTATCATTCAATTAACCATGACACAAAAGGCTCCAGTGTGATCGATTGCCCGTAAGCGACAATTAGTCTTCAGGGACATTTTGGCCGTTTTGGGGGTGGTGGAACGTTGGACGGGGATAAGCGGCCGTTTTGTTGGGTTTTTTGATTGATGATCGCCGAATTGATGATGGTAGAACAATCGGCGTATCTTAACTTTTGCATTGTTACCGGTGAAATGCTGGTTTATGCAGACGCTATTTGACACCCGGCATTAATCAAAGGGCATTGAAAGTGAATGATCTGTTACATATGTCACAACAAAGCATATTCTTCGTTCGTTTAACCTCATCAGTACCTGACAGTGTTAGTAATTTAGTAAAAAGTTTTTTTTTTAAATTAGTTTGTATATTTCATATTAAACTACCAATTTAACTCAAAAATTGAAGAAATGTGTCATCAGGTTTGTTGACATAAAAATGGTTGTTTATTTATTCGTTAACTATATCCTTGAAGAACATAAGCTTACATAGTTATTTAAAATTTGGCCTGTTGAAATGTTGAAGTGTTTAAAATAATGATGATTGTTTAATTATCTCAAAGTATACAAATGTACTAAGCAACATATTGAACACATTTTTTCTTATATCTTCTCTTGCATTTTGAGACATTGATTTCAATTTTAAAACCTTGACCGAATTCCCCAATACAGAAGTTAAGAACGGGAAGCTAGAAAGCCATACAAACTTCGAACATTTGAGCTCCAACACATTATTGTAGCACACAATGGAATGTTCGCAATAAGTACGTACGATCGGAAAGCTCCGCATGTTAACAACGAATGAAACGGTCATACCACAGGAAACCCCTTTCCATTGCTTGTTCGTTCGACATTTTCCCACCACAAACAACAAAATCGTTCTGGCACCGTACTCCGGCGTGGCGGCGTTGCGTCTTTTGTGCAAAACGGAGAAATAATTCAACCTGAAAATAGCTCCATTGATGTTGCAACAAACTCCTTGCCGTCGCTACCGGGTTTTGGCTGTAGCACCTCAAGCTTGGCCACTTGGATTGCCCGGCAATGGCTGTGCCTGTGCCGATAGTCTGGGCCACCTTCTAGCTCGAAGACGATCTATTGACACTGCCCGTGGTGACGATGGTCAGTGTCGGGTTCCCTGTTTCCATCAAGTGTGGAGCAAAAGCATCCATCGACCCGAAGTCTCGACGTAAAGTGGCCAACGGGGATGGGATGGGATGGGATGGAGGGGAGGTTCGCCCTGGACCACAGATGTAGTGGAAAACGGTAGTGCGGTGGCACGAACTGAAACAGCAAAGGATGCTACTTATTTGCCTTGGTCAGCCACCAACCAGAGCAGAGAAAGGATACCGCAATCTGTAATCATCCCATTCCTTCCGGTACCCACCACGGCTTCCTTTTGCGTTCTCAGCTGTCCCACGCAAAAACCCCACGGTTGCAACGTTCGCCTGTAATTGTGTTATGCGACAGATTACGCTCGATTGTGCTGCCGTGTTGCGGTGTACAGGAATCGATACTAACCGAATGATTTCTCTTTTCTATTTACAGGTACGCCGTTGGTACGCCCAATCGCACGAACCACGTCCAGTATTGCAATTTAATTAGACCACTTGATCGGTCTGGCATGCCTTTGCGACCGACGTGACAAAGCAGCGCCCCGGTGGCCCAATGCCTTAGAGCTTTGGTTTTAGCGGTACAGGTGTATGCACCATGAGAAGCACGTAACAGCGTGAACTTCTTAGCGCAGCGCCGTCCGGCATCAATGTAAGCCATAATGAATTTAATTCCAACGCTCAACGCAATCCACCCTCTAGGTAGGTGAACCATCTTGAATTTTCCTTAAAAGCTTGTTCTGGGTTTTCTTTTCACCACTCGATGCTGGAATGCAAAACAAGCGGAAAACACACACACAAACCTCTTAAAGCCTTCATCTTGCAAAACCCGAAGCCGATTTCGGCTTGAAGATTGTTGGAACAGTGCGCCAGAAAGGATTTGTGCGTTCAACACACCCTGCAGCGGACGTTGCTTCCGGACGTTGGCGCTCAATCGACGTAATTAATTAAAAATCTTCAAGACGGCTTTTTCTCTGGACTAGCAACACTGGCAGCCGAAGGGAATGGTAGAAATACGGCACAATTCCCTGATAGCGTCTGGTGCCGCATATAAAACGAAAGCAACACTGGAAGGGATTACGCTGGTGGTACCGTAAGCACTCGAGACAAAAACACTCCCGTGAGGTCAGTGCGAACCACCAGGCAGGAAGGTTGGCGCTGCAGCAAAATGAAGAACCGTTCGCTCGAAACTGGCACGATGGGATTATGCTGTCTCTCCACGGTTCCATTATACCGGCGGATGATATTGCAATACACTCACTGCCGGTGGAGTGGCTTTGCCCCGGCACCGGTTACGTTGAGAATAATCACTCGGTGCCGTCCCGTGGACGATTGCCTCCTTCGGCACCCTAACACATTGATGGCCGAGGGCATGGAAATTGATTTCGGTCCATTCCGAAGCTTTCACCACTGCGGAGCTTACAGTGCTACGGTGGCGATGATAAAGGGATTAACGTGCCGTGGGCGTTTGGCTTTCCACGTCCAGAAGATAGTTTGTTTTAAAGGATGCATTCTTGAGTAGCGATAATAATAAAAATGTTTCTTTCAAAAGGCAGAAGATCTTACTGCTTTGCATGTAAGGAGCTGGTTGGTACAACTTCAACGCTCTGGCTTCATTAGTTGATACAACAAGTTTTCTTTCATTATGAAATGGGTCAATGGAGGTTGAGCTGCTAATAACAGGTACTACTATTGTGCTTCTGGAAGGACCATTAGTGTTAGTTATTTAGTGGAAAGTAACTCGTATGAGTAACTTTGTGGTGTTCATTTTCCGCAATTAAATTTCATGAAACTACCGAGCTTTAACAGGAAAGCATTTGAAATGTAGCAATCTGCTTAGATTTGCTCAAAGAGTTCGATATTTCATAATGAAATGGAATAAATCTTCATGCTGTTGAGATTTCTGAAACAGTTTCAAGTCTTTACTCTTACAATGATTTTCGCTGTTTTGAGCTAATTGTAAGATTGCTATTCATTTGTTAATATTTCCCAGTTAAAGAAGTACGGCTTGTATCTTTCGCTGGTTGTTTCGGGATTATGTAGCTTGTTGGGGGCTTAAATACTTCACAACATTGTTTAAATTTTTGTTTTACAGAAGAAACTACTCAATATTCCAGAAATCCTCTTAACTCTTTTTATGTTTTGTGGTCTCACAGTAGAAGATTCACATATCACATTAAGCCAGATAGAAATCAATATGAATTGATTGGAAACACGTGTAGACCGTACTGATAAAAGCAATAATTTCCAACAATTTATTGTACACTTCATGTTTAACTATGTTTTGTGTCAAATCCTTACTAGCGAAGTACTTGTTTGGCTCTAAATGCTTGACAAATTACTGCATAGTGTGTTATACTTTCATTCATGCGTCTCTGAACATTATTTACCAAAGCTGATCCAGTTCATTTCTAAAGTTCCCAGAATTACCACGATTTCTGTTTGAAATGTTCACCAATAAAACCAGTTGCCTTTAGAAGTGCTTTGCATCACACCATTCCAAATGCAAACTGTTGCTTCACGGGATTTGTTTTCGAAGAAATTGCACCAACAAATAGAATGATAACGAGAACATACTACCGCTTACGCATCAAACCTGTGCCCCGTTAGCCTGGTGAATTCGTTACATGCTCCACTGGGTGGTTTCGATTGATAGAAAGCTTTCCGTTTCCACTTCACCGGCAGCATTATGTGCTGTAATTATTCAGCACGAACACGAACCATGCGAGTAGATCGGGCCATGTACCGGTTGTTTAAGCCTTGCCCTCACCGAACCGACCGTTGATTACTCGATAATTATTCCACCGGAACAGCCGCTCGTCCACTTTCCGGTGCGAAAACAACCTGCTGCCTGCGGTAGAAATGTTCCCCTCATTTCACTACCAGCGCCTAGCGGCCGGCTTAGAGCAGAACGCAACAAAACGTAGGGTGTGGGTGTGACGATAAAATTTTATGAAAAACGAAAATCATAATTAATCGACATCGTTACCATTCTGGGCTGCCCGAACAGAGACGAACAGCTGCATGAGAGTATGGTGGTTCGTGTTGTTGTTTTTTTTTTTTCCCACTCATTTATGGGTGTATGCATGCTACGGAGCCGAAAGCATAAGGTACTATTTTCACTTATACACGCACGTGGCCGGTACGAGACACGCGACGTTCGTTTATTCGTCTAGCTGTGAAAGTATTTCCCATTTTCCAGAAGAAAAGCACGTTGAAATCGAAGCATAAAAGGGCAAGATTCCTCCTTGTGTGGATGGCGACGATCATGACGGTCGGCGGTGGTGGCAGCCCCAGATTGGAGTACTTTTATTTTATTCACTGAATATTTCCATTCAACCGTTACCGGTTATAATTGCTGTAATCCCGTGCTTTCCACCGCATGCTGATAGCGACATTCCGCCAGCATAGATAGGGAAAGCGTGTGACAGATCTAGGGTGGGGCGAACTTTACTAGCCAATGGGACCGAGCGCAAGGGCACAATTTTCTGGCGCCAGCATGACACTTCGATGGCGTCATTCGGCAACTCGGAGTGTGTAAAAAAAAGGGGGCGAATAAGAAAAAAATATACGAAACGAGCACAAACTTTTACATGCCACCATTTATCGCTCCGATTTTCGTGCTTTTCCTCCGTCCGGAAGTGCGCTATCACGGTGTGCCGCACGGTGTTGGCTGGGGTTTTTTTTTCGTTCATTCTGATGGGAAATTTTGTTTTCACATGGAGGATGGAAAAGGAAAATAATTAAAAGACGAGCAAACAGTCTATCTAACAGGCTCTCGCTAGTTCCGGCACACACATACACACATGTACACAGACAAGCCACTGGCAATGGGAAACGCGCTTGGAAAACACCTTTGTTAGGTTACAATTATCTTTCGCCACTCGTTATAAAGACGTGTGAGCATAATGGCTTCGTTCCGGGCGGGTTTGGTTCTCTTCTTGGACGGAAACAGCAAATGGTAAGCTGCTATTCACCAGACGCAATTGCGCTTATTCCTTCTGCCAATTCGTTCGAGCTGTGTGCAAACGGTGAACGCGTGCAAAGGGAAAGGACGAGCTTTATGGTAAGTGCCAGCCGTTGCAATAATATCGACTTTTGCGAAAGGATTTTCCTGTACCGCGCTTTGTTCGGTGCCTTCTTTTGCTGCAATTATGCACAAAATGGATTCTTTAATGTGAGCATAATATTTTTTCCCCGAACCGTATCAGTGGGTGGGAAAAGATTTTTTTCCGTATGGTATGAGGAAAAAGAGAATGATTTTTAATAGCTGAAGTAACATTATTTTTAATTATATGTATGTAAACTGTTACAGCAAGCTAAAGCTTTCAAAATGTAACAAGCATTTGCATGGATGCATTTTTCACATATTTAAGGAACTTAAAAATTTTAAGTTGTACCAACCCAAGATTTTCAGATAAAATTATTCATTTAATCTGGTTTTGTTTGTTAAAATGATTTAAATAGAATTTGCAAGCAAGCAACCTATTAAAATTATTTGATAATTCAAAACTATTTCCCCATATTTGAATTTATTGCCTATTTATAGGTTTGTCAATTAAAAGAGAACATTTTTTATTTCATAGTAGGACAGTTATAGAACCGTTTATTTTAAAGTATTTATTTTGTCGAGAGTTATGCATCTTTTTTGAATAATAAACTTTTTATTTTTCGTTTGGTGGTTTTACCAAAACATTAATGACGGTTAGTTTTAATTAAAATTGTTTAAATGTTCACATATTTGGTTCATTGCAGGTTCTTATAAAAGTTCTTGTAACATCTTTTCGTACTTAAATCGTACTATTTTGCCTTATTTTGGATAAGTTATTAGTCACCGGAAAAGTGCTCGGAAAAAAATGAATTTTGTTTGTTTGTTTGTTTGTTTATGGACTTTAAAATTTTGTATTTAAAATTTGAATTGAATTTGAATGAGTAGTGTTAATTATTGATTGCTTTTGAAATTTTTCAGTAATTTAATTTTATTCAAAGTTAATCACCTTGTGTTACACAAGCATTCCCGAAATCAACTATCAAAACATCAAGTTTCTACCACTTCTGCGCATTTAATTAACCCACCATGTAAACATTCACCAGTAAAAATAATCATAAAATTTTACTAGCATTGTTTTGAACAATGTTTCATAAATAAACCATTACGTTGAGACTACCACGGGCTACATTCGCTCTCACAGTGCACATTAAACTGTAGCAAACAGCAAACACAAAGTCAAGCACACAAAACACGGAGAGTAATTCAATGTAATACTAAAACGGCCATAATTTAAACCATGGCATTGAATTGTAAGGATTCTCACCGAAAGTTTCCTCCTGGGGGACGCAAATTTCTAATCGCTTGAGCTAAATCCTTTAATACTCGCCAGGTTTGGGGATATCAGCCGTTCCTTTCACGCGCGCACACACACACACACGCACGCCAGTGATGCGCCGTCGTACCGACCGCATAATTTAGTGCGATCTTTTATGGTATTGTAAGAAAATTTACAGCTTTATTATGAGCGTCCCGGTAGCCTGGTGTTACGCTTTACGGTAGATTTGCGGAGAAGTTTTATGGACTTGCCCGTCCGTAGCACCCGTTGCCCCGACCCCCGAACGAAGGGAGATGAATTGCAAAACGGTCCACCAAGTGCTGTGGACGTTATGGCTCCCGCCCGGATATCCCTCAAGGACGCGAAGTTGTTTAAACAAACGACAACCAATCAGCGGTGAACCACGTGTGCTACAGACATTTGCACATGTACACAATCAGGCGAAGGCTGGGTGGAACAACACATAATACTACCGTCCCGTTATGGAGAGGGATTGTTCATTAATCAAATGGATTTTGCTGGATTTTTTTGTTCGCTCTTCACCATCTTTTTATCCATCGTATTGCACTGATAGTGCATGTAGAGTTTGTTGATTGGTTGTGTGTTTGAATGCATGTTGCTGCTCGGTCCGGTAGTTTCATTCTTGGCAGATGCACTGATAGTTGCACGGTTCAGTTTTTATTTTTGTATGCTCTTGCATTGAACAACTGCCAGCAAACGGAATGGATTTAAGTTAGTACCGTTTTGGGGCCAAAGGTTCAGGAGGATGTCCGAACCTGTCCGATCGGATAAGCGCTGCTAATGTTCCGTACTGCCGTACTGTTCTAATTGCATATGGGACATGCATGCTTGTCCATGTGTAACTTGTTAGAGTTCTTGGATTTTTTAAATTTGTTTCCATAACTGTAACAATCATGAACTATCTAAAAGTGGTATAATTGTCGGAAATGTTTTACTGTTTAGTTACTTGTTGAATGCAGTTTAATTTTTTGTTTGACTATTTTTAGCCTTCAATGGGAAGTTAACTACACAAAAGAACTACTCGCATTGCTTATTAACTAAACACTGTTCAATGGAGACGCATTATTTACACTAAAGTCCTATGCCTCTAGTACTTGTAACATCAATAGGGAGTATAATAACTACTCAGCATTGAAATCAATTCTCTACAGCCATGTTCCTTTCCACACCATGTCTGCTTTGCAATATAACCGCATCAGCCAAAAAAAAAGCCTCTTCCATAATGTTACTTGTCAACGAGCCAAAAACGAAGCCAAGACTGCCCCTTCCCTTTGTAATGCCTAGCTGACCAAACCGAACACATCTTAAATTCTTTTCCCTCACACAACCTTAATGTCGCTGCGCAGCGCCAAAAACAAGCGTAATGAAGAAACCCTAAAAACCCAAAGATGAAAGAAGGTAATGAATTTTTAACAAGAGCGGACACGCTACCAAATTTAAAGACGATTCGGGGATCGAAAACCTTCCGGATGGCATTGAAAGTTGGAGAATAAATATAATTCGACAGCCGGGCAAACAGCGAAGGCACTCGAAGGAATCAGAACAAGGGGAAACAAACATTAAAAAAAAAAGGAACGTCAAGCTTTTGCCAAGCATTCGAAGTAAACCTCCCGGAACGGACCCGAGTCGAGGCGGTGACCGTTGCCTAAGGCTGTCCTTTTTTTGTACTGTTGTTGCCCACTTTGGCCGCGTCGGGAATGAGCGGCGTGTCGTGACATCAAAAGAAAAATTGTCCACCCAGTAGTTTGCCCAGGTTTCATCACTGCGATTGTATGTGTGTCGGTTTCTACCGTTCTTCTCTCGTTGCGTTTGTGTCTGTTACTTTTCTGTTTTATAATTCCCTAACCCTTGTCAAGGGGAAAATGATGATAGGCCATCGATTTTCGGCCTGCCAAAAGATGGTTCTGCGTAGTGCAGCGTCAACAAAACAAACCTAATGAAAAAAAAAGAATACGCACCCAGCAAAAAAAAAAAAAGAACGGACATTCGCATGCTTGCCGCGTGGCCGGATTTGTCCGTGTTTCCGAGATTTTGTCCCCACGATGATGAAAATGATGAGGAAAATGAATGAAAGGCTTTTGGGGCTCGAATGTCCGGGCATCCCCGTAACGGTTTCCCTAAGGTTTGGCTCATCACATCAAAGCAATGATCGGGGAAATTAAACGACCTTTCGGGTGACGCAGGGGTGTTTTTTTGTGCGTGCGCGTTGCTGAATTAGTGCTGAAGGTCGGACCACAGTTTGGGTTGATTGCTTTCTATTAGCGTCCTTTGAACGTTTCTCCGTAGTTTGATCGGTGCATTTAACGTATTTAAACTTATTGTAGTGCCTTTTTTTCGGTGTCCATAAAATCGTTTAAATGCTTGTAAATGAAAATCTTAATATTGCATTAGTTTTACCATTGAATCATTACATCTGATCCAAAAAGTCTTCAACAAACATTACAATTCCAAGCGATCTTGCACAAAGCGCCATAAAAACGCTTTAAGAAATGGTACATCGCTTCTTGGTTCCCTTCTACTCAGTATTCAAATGATTCTCTGGGGACGTTTCGCTATTCCCTGCAAATCCTTTTCAGAGATCAACCACCACACGCCAACGTAGCATGAAGACCCACCCACCGCCACCCAGGGTCAATCTGCGGCCCACTCGGCCAACAAACCATCAAGCGCAAAAGTGCCTTTTTATCGACCGCAGCAAAAAACCTCGCAGGAAAATCTTTCTAGCGTCAATTTTCCACATGGTATCATTCCGTGCTAGCAGCCCCCGTTCCACGAGTCGGGTTCCATCTTGCCACCCTGCGATTCCAGCGTGCATTGGCAAACCATTTCGCTCGGGTGGGTGGATATAATTCGGCCACCAATCCAACATCTCCACCGGTTTTTCGTTCGGTGCGCTCCGGTTGAATGATTCATTTCCATGAAATCGAATTTTCACTTAAAAAGGAAAAGCGATAAAAGCGAACGGATCGAATTGGGAAGCAGCATTGACACCAGTCGGTCGTGGGTTGGTTTTGCGAAGAGAAAAGGTCGCAAAAAAAACATGGCAAAGAGCAATACCATTGATACGGTAAAGTGGTGTGGAACGGGCAAGTGAATCGACATTTCTTGGATAACGGGGAGGTTTTTTCTTCCATCCTAAACAGCTGACCGTGCACCGATGTGCCAGTTGGAAGGATTTTCGAGTGTACCAGAAATCAGCAGGTCAACCGGTGCAGTGCTGTCGGGTGCATTCTAACCCATGCCAACACCGTTCCGAGGCTAGAAAGCAGACAAGGTCAGTCTGCACGTAGCGAAGCATTATGGCTTTTTTCCCCTCGATTCGTTTCGAAAGCCATCCCAGCTGCACCGAGGGAGCAGCAAATGCAAACGGAAACCTTGATAAGAGGTTTAATTTAGATGACGTGACCAATCCAATATCGTTAAGGACTGTGTGGGTGTTAAAAGGGATCCGTTTTTCGGAGATGGTTTGGCGTGCGGGACATGCAGACGGTCAATAGGGGGCAACAAATCTTTGCGGACTTCACTTGGCGAACAAGCACGCCGTGCTGGTTGTGGCACGGAATGGAACGAAATTAAACCACATAATTCAAAAATTAAGCTGTCAAAGATTACTCCAAACCCATCACCGGTCCGTATGGCTTTTGCTATTTGGATTGTGACATGACATGACTATCACTTATTGGGTTGAGAATGGGGAAAACTGACGCTTTATTGTGCATGAAACCATGATTACTTCAGTTTGTTAGAAATCTTATAATTATACCTGTGTTATTGTTGCTTTTTCAGTTTTTATTTTGTTATTTTATTGACTTTTGTTACAGTGCGTAACATAACTATAAGGCAACTTGTTTTTGGATCATGAAAATTTACGTTGAAAAGAAATTATTCCACCGATCTTCAAACAATCAAAACAATAGTTTGGAAATATTTCAACGAAACGAGAACGTCTCGTTCCATGAATTTCTATTATCCATCTTCAATGCTCACAGTGTGTAAGGTTTTGATGCAGACTGGATCTTTGAATCACATCGTCATTTTAAAGTCGAGCCCTATAGCTATGTTCTCATGATGAAGTAATTAAGAGTTGTTTTGGCTGGTCAGTACATATCGTCACACTGTTGCCTAAAGGAGTCACGTCTAGTAATACACCTAGATCATCAGTACTTGTAGCAGCACCTGACCATTATTTACGTGCGAGATCAAAACAGACAAAGATACATGTTCGTTGAATTCTTTACCACCTTTTAAACATTAATGTTACGGATGTGCTCTACAACCTTGATTTGCAAAGCTAGTGCCGCATAGTTATGTGACGCACTGTAAATATAATTTAATGCTTTTAAACGCCTGATTGACCTTCAGTTTCTTAAATATACTTTTAACCCTGTTTGCCTATAATTTGGTGAGTGAAAAGCTTTTTGAAACCAAGTCACACAACAAGGCAAAGAAAAGGTGCTTGCAATCATCCAATTATGTTGATAATATTTGTCATGCGGATTAAAATAACGGTCGTCTCAGTAGCGCAAAGCTACCAAGTAAAGCTTTCAGTCATAGGAAAGTGCCGTTCCCCGTTTGGCTTCGTACGCTTTGTAAAACGCTAAAGTCCGATATAAAACGCCAATAGCCACATAAAAGAGCCGATAAAAAGAAGGGAGACAAAAATCTCACCAGCGCCCTAGAGGCAACAGCTGGAAGTGAAGGAAATAAAAAAAAATACAAGCACACACATACGTATCCTTTTGCTTAAATACGACCCCCAAATCCAATGGCAAAGAGCTGGGACGTAATCTATAAAAATGAGAAAGGAAAAATAAATCCTACCATCATTCCTGCGCGGTGCTTCCCATTTCCCTCAGCCACCACGTGCATTTGCGAAGTTTTATCTCGATTGCCATAATATTCGCCAGATAAATAAGGGGAAAAATGTTAAATCATCGAAATTGCAGTTATTGCGGACGATAAAAACGCGCTGGTCGTCCCGCTGTCGCTTTTTCGAGGGACATTCGAGCGAGTGAAAGAGCACTCACAATGCATAGAACACCCAGAAGCACGTGTGTGGTTCTGGTCCTTTTTTTTTTTGTTTAGGTTGCCCCTTTGCACGAGACAACGATCATCGTTCGGGTGGGCAATGGCACACATCACGAACACAACACGCACGGCGTGCACGGAGATGGATGCATTAGACATTAGAAGTGCATTGGAAAGAGAGGACTTTACCTGTTATGAGTGTTTCTTTCTCTCTCTTTTTAACTCTCTGTATCTCTCTCGCTTTTCCTTTGGAAATATTTTGGGAACGGATGTGGACGATTTTCTCCACCGTGAAATGGTGCAAAGGAAAGGATACCGACGGCAGCGATGGGCAAGAGGAAGCTCCAATTCTCGACGCCGCTAAGGTCAGAAAGTGCAACCGACTGCAGTATAAAATGGTGGCATGTGGCCGTGTATACGTATGCGCGGCAGGGAGTGTGTGTGTGTGTGTTGTACGTGTGCTTCGTAAGCTTTTGTGTGCTGGTATTTGGTGCCCCGTACAGACGAAGACAACTTCAATAAAAAGCCATAATTTTTGCCCCAAACTCTTCGCTTTCCTGTCCGGTGGTGGCGAGGTTGGCGCTTTGTATGGGTGCCAACAAACGGTTGCAACGGAGCGCCGTTTTGCAGCATCCAGAGGTTCGGCTGTTTCGTCTGCCATTCGTTGGAAGTTTAATGGGTGCGTTCGGTACGCAACGGGGTAGGAACAGTGCATTGGGTGGTTGGCCTTTGCCCAACAGTGCCTAGTAAGGCAGGCGGTGAACCGGTGGGTGGAAAAATGAGACAACAGACGCTCCTGCTGATGATCGTCATGATGAGATACGGGCGTAGCGTAAACGATAAAAGGGTGTTGAGTGATTGTGCGGAGCAGCCATGTAAGCGCTTAAAAGTGTACGAAATTCGTTATCGGTGAATGTGAAGGGGCGATTTGTTTTATACTTTTTTTGTGAGACAGGTTTTGGCTATTTGTTGAGTTAAAATTTGGTAAGCAATAAAACAACACACCGGACGAGATATAGAACAGCACCCTTTTAGAAAATTGATTACAAGGATTTATACACTGTGTTTTGTCTTTACATTCTATGAGTTAAAGATGAAGTATCATCATTCGTGCACTCTGTAAATAATATTCAACAGTAGAACGTCGATTACCTGGGGTTTGTCAGTTACATACAAACCCCAGGTAATGCCTGCTGGATTATCCGTGACCTTAATCTGACTCCAAATCCACTTCACTGAACAATTATCTGTGAAATATTTGATTATGTCTCAAGTCTCTTGTGGTTCATTGACGACGTTCCAAGTAATGTTGAATGGTTACATTCTTCAAATATAAATATTGATTGTACATGACTGAAGATGTGACTGTTCTGACTCAATTCCGGCTATTAGACAATACTTAATGCTTACCAATATTTAATGTCTAGGTATTTTTTTTTTTTTTTGTAAGGACAACGGAATCAATTCGTCACAACAAACATAATTAACAAATTTCAAACAGTTTGTTTTCCTAAAAACTCCATTCCTAGAACCTTAGATGTTCTTACCACATTGCATTAATGGATAGCAGCTCGGGACGCAAAATACACAACCGTTTTTGCGCATTTCGTTACGCACGAGCAGCCGCACTAGGTTGCGTGTTGCCGATCGCAAACACTTCCACCCTCCCGTTCCATTTTTCCACCGCTTTGACCTTGACATCGTGTCCGAGGATTACGGCATTAGTTACCGCCGGCGCCTACAAAATTCCATCACGAACAATCGTGCATCAATTATTGATGGAAGTGAAAACAAGCGCCGCACAGGACGGTGCGACTCGGCAAGGGCAGTGAATACCCAGTTAGCGCCTTTCGTCCGCCATCTTGAGCGAGGCGGGACGAACAAGCGAATGAATAAATAAACCATTCCGTCGAGAATTTCGGCAGTGCCTCCCGGTGCTCCCGGTGCTCACGGTGGCCAAATATTTTAAACTACTCCACTCTCGACACGGTACGAAACCCAGCGAGGCTCCAGCGAACCATCGCCAAAGACGATTATGTAGCGTGCTGGGCTCTTCATCTGCTTCACTGTCTGCTAAGCGGCAAGTGTAACAGTACCGATGAGGTGTCTGTTAAGAGGACGTGCTGGTTACGTTGTTGTAGCAGAGCTCCTCTTGTGTGCTTGCGGCTCATCTCCCCGGCAAGGCACGAGGTGACTTCCCGCGCGAGGAATATTATTTCGGTGTTTTGTGTTGTGCTTCAGTGGCGGTCCTGGCGCGACTTACTTACTCACTCACCTGCGCCATGGATGGCTTCGGTAGGTACCGTCACCGGAGCTAAATCCCAAATCATGCTCACTTTTATTTCACTTTAACATTCATTCCCAGGTCGTTTCGAGTTTTTCGGAAGCATTGGCCCGGGATTCCCGAGGCGGACGGTGCCAGAGCCATAAAATTTGTTAGTTTAAAGGCTTTTTGGCAGCGAACCAGAAGCGTTTATGCATTTATGCATGCAGTCAGTTTAATGGAAACCTGCAGCGTAACGAGTCGGGCAGTGTAGCTAGTGGCAGTCCGTGGCAGGGAAAACGACGAACCAACCAAGCACCAACCAACGAACCGTACCGACGGTGGATGTTTTTCGAAGCGTTTTTTTTTTGTTGTTGCTGTTGTGGGCTCTTGCATTTTTCCCCCCTTTCTGGCTGTCCCATTTTCCGGCGCAGCAACTGCACCAACTTCCGGCAACGGGTGCACCGGTGGAAATTTTTGCCCCAAAACCGTACCGGACTGTTTATCATAACTACTTCATTGTAGCGCCGTGACAAACTATCCGCCAGTAAGCTTTGCCAGGCCGGAGGGGGAAAAGAAAAACAAATGCCGGGAAAAACGTGCACACACGTGGCACACTGCTACCCAGCCGGTCGTGTGTTTGGCAAAATGTACCGTGCAACAACCACTACTAACAGAGCAAAAACGGACGTTGCTTTTTTGCATGTTGCTTAGGAGTTAAAAATATGGAGTGAACAATCCGTAAAAGTCTTTCATCGGGCTGCGAGTTGCCGTTATGCTGTTGATTTTTTAAATTATTATACTTCGGCAGCTGCAGTGGCTTTGGCTAGCAGTGAATGATAGGATGGTGCTTATCCACTCTCACCATAGGAGTAGGTTGATCCTTTTCCTTTTCATTTTGCTCCAACCGTTGGCAATTTTTGTTTCGCTTGGAATGGCTGTAGACTGTGTTTGATTGCCTTCAGTGGAGGGTTTTGTTGGTGTTTACAATGTGCAATGTCGTTGATAGAAAGAAACTTTTGATTCAATGCTGTATTTTCTAAAGCTGTTTAACTACCCTGGAGTTTTCATTTAAACATATTCAAACGTACGATCATAACATTTACTGTAAGCCTATAAAATATTATTTCTGAATGCTAAAAGATACTGGAGTGACTTAAATTTTGTTTGAATTATATTCGCATTGATCATTCAAAACATAAATCTCAAAGAAAAGAAAATAGTCCACAGAAAGACGCAATGTCGAAGTTGCCAGTACAATGTTTATTTTTTGTTTATGGAGAACGTAAATCACACGGCCTTCCCACGAACTTCTTCGTCGATTTGAAAGTTGCTCTGAATTCTGGATAAAACTAAGATGACACTTATATCTCGATTTTATTTGTTAGATCTTACTGCCCTAGTCGGACCTTGTTTACTTTAAGGAATGGTTCAGGTCATTCTCCAGAACATTGATAATTTTTTAAATGCCATATTGTTTATATTCGATAGACACAAAGTGCGTCACGATTGATTATTTCTTCTGTGTAATAATAAATATTCAAAGAGGACTAATCGTTACTAAATTTGCCTAATGAAAAATCGCAAAATTGAGTTATGTTTTTCAATGCCTACTTTATTTAAAAAAAAAACCAGCATCACGTCAGCTGTCACCACCGGCAAAACACAATTGTCAGTCTATTAACAAGGACATTCAGGGTGTGATCACATTGCAGTCACCGTCACACGAGCGTATTTGCTCTTTCCCTCCGCCTAGCCATTTCAAACCACACTAGAAACCTTCCCACACAGTACGTCACATTCCATCTAAAAAGGAACACTTTCCACCGTGAATATCATTATTCGATTAAATGCTCCACTATAATGGCGGCGATCGTTCGTTTCTATCTGCTCGCAAAACTGGAATGCTGATATACCATTTTTTGCCTATATTTTCTGTCTCCCTACTATACTGGCTCGACGTCGAAAAAAACCCGAATCCGATAGTTGCAGGTGAATTCCATATTCCCAGCACGTCCAACCATCAGTGCCACCCCTACCGGCATTCCATCCCGCAACGGACGGACGACATTGACTTACTTGTGCAAATACGGCTCCTTCGTACACCGTGGTGAAAGGAACCGGTAGAAAATCCATACTATCCCATAATCTCTTTTGCGGCAGTCGATTATCTCAGGGACATCGATAAAGTAAATTATAGTACAACCAGTTCATGACCAACTTACTAATAATGCTTCTGCATAGCTTCAAGTGTACTTGGACAATTTTCTACTCGAGCGAGGTTGTGTGTTTTGTATTCGCTTCGAAACGAAAAAAGCAAGTCTCCTACATCTCTTTTCTTCGTTCGAAAAGCTCGCACCGGGATCTCCGCTGCGATAATGCATGTGATCATCAAAAGTGTTTTAACCGCATAAAACCATTATGTTGTGCTTCTTTTTTTTCTTTTTAAAAAAGGAGTTTTGAAACGAGAATTGGAACCGAGGCTTAACGCCAAAAAACTTACCAACCAGTAAGTAAAGTGCCGAGATGCCACAATTCCAAAGGGGAGTCTGCAGCCCCATCCTGGCATCAACCAATTACCATACCCCACTGGCAGTTGTGACGGGGCTTTGGTCATAAATCCAGAAAACTAGGAAAACCAATTAAGTCGAAAAAGCATAATTCATCGTATGTAGCAACATTTATTTTTCGAGCATAAAATTCATTACCAGGAAAAAGGGTGCCAGGTGTGCCAGGGTAAGGCCCAGCCCCATGTTGACTTCCAAGCAGGAAAAACTTTACCAGGCGACTTCAGCAATGGGACTGACATGGCAACGCTCGGACATTCGCCACACACTTTGCGGGACGCTTAGGGCATATCTAATTGGAGGAACCGAAACATGGTGGTTTTAAAATATAGATCGAACCAGTGCAGGGTGTGTATTACGTGCCATTTCCTGGAAGCTGTTAGCTCCCAGCGTTCCAACCGGCAACCTGAAATGTGGCGCTGAAAGAAAAAAAAAATAGTAAGTCAGCGAATAATATATTGGCGGACAGCAAATGGACCGATGAGCCGGTGTGCTTAATGAGTGTAGCATTTGGTCAGCAGTTGGATGTGGTCCCAGTTTAAGCTTCTTTTTTTTCAATGTATGTGTGTTATGAGTACAAGCTGAATCGGGCACGAATGGGAGCAGTATTTCTATCGTCTGACCACAAAGACCCTTTGAATTTGCGCATGTTTAGCTGGAAAGGTTTAAGCGTGAGGTTCAGCACGGCAGGATTTATGGCCATATTATGGATTTATAATAGACCAAAAATTATTTGAATCAGTTTCCACAGTTTCGGGCTTTCGTTCGGTTCCCCTTCCCGACCCTGCGGTCGGAGGTGTGATTCGGGAAAGAAAATTGTGCATGACTAGGATTTAGATACATTAGAGCATTATATGGGAGCGTCAGCTTAACCGGCGTACCTCCGAGTTCCTGGTACATGTGTGACATGCTGAAGGATTATGCGAATTTATGGTCCCAGTGGTTTGATTTCGGACCTATCGACCGCAACGGGCCCTGTGATGATGGCTAGCTGTTCCAAATGTGTATAACACGGAGTATCTCACCATTCGATCGGTAGCGTAGTAATTGAAATGCAAAATCATTAGCACATCCGTTAATGACCTGTGTTGGGCTTGTCGTTGAACCAGCTAGCTTTTGCGGACGGCTTAGCAAAACACTGCTCTTTATGCTAATTACAAAAAAGCCATGCCTATCTGACCCGAAAATGGTTGTTGGAGCGTAGATGTAACATTTATCACCAGCGGCTAGCCTAGTGCACGTTAGTTGTGATATGAGATCAAAAGGAGTACAGTTGGATAAGGATTCAGATGGCTGTCTAATATTTATGGATTTGGTCGGAGTTTTGGGCAGCAAGAAATTTTTTTATTGCGTCCACATATGGCAAGCTAATCGAATGTAATGAAAGTAAGTAAATGGTTATAAAAAGCTTACCATTCCCAAAGTTCTCGTAAAGAAAAGTACGCAATTAAAATGTAACTTCTTCAAACTCCAATACGATAGAGGATCCAATTCTGGATTAACTTCTGGAATGAAGAAATTTCGCAACGAGATATTAACCGCAACCATTTCAAATGGAAGAATAATCCTGCCGATTCGAACTTTTACCGCTCGCAATCATAAATTCTACGTCCCGTCCGGCAAGTCGGGTGGCCGGCAAGTTGCGTTGACAAGGTACCGGCACCGACGGTACACACTCCCGACGATTGTAAGGCACAATAAAATTATAACTTTTATCATTAAAGTTGAGTTTTTAATTAGCGTACACAGGCGGTCGAAGGTGTTGCACAGTCCGGGGTGTGGAATCAGAACCATCCATCCCTTGTTTTGGGTTGTCCATCCAGGGGTGCCATAAATCCGGCCCCGTAACCAAGCTCGTACGTTTCCATCCATGCACTGCACCCCGCTCACCGGCGACGCCACGACGAGCAAAACTTTAATTGGAAAATTTTCGGATTGAGTGACAATTATATCGCTGTCGGGTGAAATTGAGCACGAATTCATTCTGGTGTATCGTCGTAGTCGGGCGTACACGGGCTATATATGGCCGAATAGGGGGGGTGTTTGAGTGTGTGCTTGTTGTATGATATGGTTCGGAGTCATAACTTTCCAACTCGCAGCGCGTTGTGCTCATGAGTTGGTATGATTTATTAATGAATTTTCTAATGTTTCAACGAACCATTCCTCGTTTCACAAAAAAACCAACGGTTCGTTGTGTCCGGTGCTGCTAATTACTTTTCTTTGTAGAAACTATTTTTGTTTCATATCAATAATAAATTTATTGAAATAAAACATGAACTAATTTCAATGCACCAAAACACCACAGTACAAAACAAACTCTCGCGTCGTTCAACACACGAGGTTTTCAGGCTTTTATGAAACTTTCCAGTTAAAGTCAAACATATGGCACAAGGTGAAACCAATCTTTTAAAACTCGTTCCCGTTGCGGACTTTGTTTTCTCAAATGAACCTGATGAATGAATGTATACCGCCCTCGAGAATTTTGCAAAGCCCAACGTGCTCGCTTCACTGCTTCGAACGCTTGCACACCAAAACAAAACCAGGTGAAAATCATGATGGCCGTTAGAGACTTCCCCCCCCGTCCACAAAGGGCAATTAATTACGTGCCCTCTTTTCCGTGGCTTAAAGAAGAAAATTATTTCGGAAATTCGAACCACACACTACCCAGAAGTGCATGCCAAGTTCATGCCTGCAATAAATACGCCCCATACGCTTTCGCTGTATATGTATATATATATAGCCTAGCTGGGTTGTACGGGTAGTTTCGCTTCGTGCAAGCATTGGTTTGTTGCGCATTGCACCCAGCGAGTGTGAAAGCTTGATCGATTGCAGAGGGCAAACCCTGTTCGTGCCATTCCGTGGTACGGGATGTCTTTACAACGCCTCCAGGAGGAAACTCAAGCCGAAGAGTTTTTCGATTGGCGTGGTATCGATAGCTGCACCATGTGGACGAGAAATTATTGGCCGATAGAACAGATTGCAAAAGTTTTGATTATAAAAAAAAGACTCACACAAACAAAAGAAACAAGTATGGCGAGACAGAACATAAACTTCAACGGACAAATAGGAAGATGTTGTAGTCGGAGTTCAAGGAGGATTTTTTTCATAAAAATGGTTGTTGCTGAGACAAAGCGCCTTAAATTGAATTCATAGCATGGTTGAACTCCTTAATTTGAGAAAAGATGCTTTGTCCAACATTCATTCAATGTCGATTTTCTGTCAACTGTCACTAGCGTGTTGCATGTGAAAAATAATGCTCTATGAAAAGTCAAAGTAGTGAATATACTGTGTCGAAATATATTCTTGACATTGCCGAGTGATGTTTAAAGGGTCAATTGATTTCGTCGTTGTATTGATATTCGCAAGCATCCCATATGGTCGACATCTTCAGAATGCTTTCGAATCGATTCATCCTTAGCTGAACAAATCTATTTCCTTTGCGTTAGTAATTCCATAATGTCTTAGTTCTTCAGGAGATGAGTCTTCCATGTGCTCTATCAGCAACAGTTTTGTGTAAATGTTAACTATTCCCATGCCTACTCTGTTGTCCAGCGCTTCTGGCTCTTGTTAAATTGGTCTGCGCAGCTTCTGAATCGGGTCATTCGTAATCGGATCAAAACCTCTTTCATGTTCGATTTAGGGTCCCATTTGACAAAATCGCTTTCGAATTAAAAAACAGTTTTCAAAAACTAATTACCAAATCCAAATAGATAAAGGTTTACCGATCGCTTTTTGGTTTATTTCAGTTGCTCAAACTTATTCGCCAAAGATGCTGCTTAAAAAGTCGTTTATAAAACTATTCCTTTGTAACGTATCTACACCTCGAGTTTGGACCGTTGCCCCTCCCGTTTCAAGAAGCTCGATTCAGACGCGAACTACCAAACTCCACGGCCGACTTCCACGGTTCATCCTCGGACGACTGATCGAAATAGTACGCGGTCTGTGCATTACGCTGCCGTATCACTGCCGATAGTTTGTCTGCACTGATAGCGCGTAGACACCAGTACAGCTCATCTGCCACTTGACACCGTTCGAGTTCGCTGGCCGCCACCTCAAACCCGCTGAAATCTCGCACAATCTCCGCAACCTGTGCAAAGCGTGGAAATGGAGTCAATGTTTATGTTTTGAAATGAGCCAGAGTCCGTAACTTACATTCACCGTACCCTCCTCGGTGACCCAACGGAATCCGTGCAGTATGCAGTCTACCGCAGTTCGATTGGGACAGCGGCGTTGTTCCTCCTCCGACCACACAAAACCGTACCGCTTCTCGCAGTAGTCCATAAAGGGCTGTCCGATCTGTTTGACGCGCGGTCCCAGCTGTTTGTACGTGATCAGGATCTTGCGTAAGTCACCGTGGAAGATGTCCAGTATGTGCTCCTGATGTACGGCGTAGAATGGTGCGTACTTCGCGAAAACGGTTGAACATTCACTGTCGGGCAGTTCGCCCGCTAGCAACCGGTTTGCGTCGTCGTAGAGTTGCTGGAGGTCGGCCGAGCTTGGATCCTCGTGGAATGCACGCGCCTGCTGCTCGAACCGTTCCGGCACGAATTGGCGCCGGGCAGGGTCATACAGCCGCAGATCCTCGCTGACGCACTTGACGTAGCATTGGCTCTCGGGCGATTGGTCCGGCTGCCACATGACCCAGCGGATTTTCATCTCAATGCTGGCGGACGAATCGTTGAGGCAACGCACGTACGCGTACAGCGTTTGCTCCGGAGTTCGGGGTTGCCATCCGGGTGTGGTAGCTGCTGCAGAACGCGCCAGCGGGCAGTCCGGTTCGAGCGGGTTCCCACCAACCGCAGACGCTAGCAACAGTGCCAAACCGAAGGTAATAACACCATCTAACGCGCACGTCACCATCGTACCGTTGCCGTACGGGTCTTCGATTGCATCTGATCACTCGAACGGTCTGAATGTGACTGACAGTACTCTTGAATCCAACGGGCCAGCCCAACCGTCCTAATGTTCCCGCGGGATTACCCCCGAGGAGCTTATCGGAACGATCCCCTCTGCACGAACGTTTCTAGAGAATAACAACAAGCTCCGTTGCTCTCGTCGCCCTTTCAATGGAACTACCTTCTGCCCATGCATGATTAAGTCTAATCTTTGCGACTGCGAGACGACGAATATGGATGCTCTGATTCTATGGTACAAATAGCAAAAAAAAAAAACCCCTTCAACGAACCAAAGCTTCCGCTTCCCGTACATGCACGAGCTCTTGCTCTGGTGCTCTCCAGCCCTGCTTTGGAATAACGACCCGAAGAACTTCACCGTACCGTACAATCCACTGTGTGATTGACTGATGCCGGTGCGGAAATGCCGGTGCCGCGAACAGCGATTGCATTCGTGTCCAGACTTTCTTTCACACAGCGCTGCTCCTCCGGTGCCGCTGGACGACGCTAGCGTGTGCTGATAAAGACACACAATCTGTTTGTTTTGCTTACCGCAGCGTTTCGATGCGGCTCGTGAACAGTCGACTGATCGTTCATGCGATGATTGGGAAGCTCGTACTGGGGGACCACCGCCTAAGCGGACAAAGTAGAGTGCATAAACATATAAATCAATGGCATCACCAGTGCCACGAGCAAACAGCCACACACACACACACACACACACACACACATTGTGAACCCAATCGTCAGCAGGCGGGCATTAAATTTTCAACCACCCAAACCCCAATCAACTCGCACGGAGCCGATCCAGAGCGCCGGGCACATGATGCACGGATCAGTCGGCCGGGTAATCTGAAAGTGATGCACTTTCGAACACAAACACGTACGGTGGGATTTGAAAATTTCTATAACACTGCTCTCGGTTGGCAGTCGGAGAAAGCGGCTTGCATAAAACCGGGATCGGGCCTCCCGTACGGTTTCGGGTTTTTTGAGTGTCGTTCATCATCGGCCAAGTATGATGGTGGACAAATGTGTGTTTGGAAAATGTGGCACGATGATTGATGAGATGATTGTTGGCGATGGAAGTGTGCTGCGTCGGGTCTGGCGGTGGCATCATCGCACGGGTTGCAGCTCGATGAAGCGTATTTGTGTCATGTACGGAGAAAGTGACTAAGTTTGGTGAGGAGCGATCATAAGTTTCTATATTATCTGTGGGGACGAGTAGACCTACAGCCATATGCGAGAAACGAATCTTTCTTGTGGGCTTGAGTCGAAACAGGACCGTTTAATTAAAAGCAAAGAGATTAATCATCTTTAAGACTTTACACTGATTAATCGAATTATCGTTCGAACTTGTTCAATGTCAGATTTATTGGCGAATGTTAGTGATATATTGGAAATTATAGTGGATGATCATTGAAATGCCATCTTTGGCTGGCTTAGTGTCTATTGTTGTGTTCCCAGAGAAATAAGACCACCATTTTTTATCATGTCCTTCAATGGCATGACACATATAGTAAGTCGTTAAGCCAAGAGAAATAGAAGAATTACAGATTTCGATGTCTTGATAATTTACAGAATTGTGGTTAAAAATTTAGATCAACTCTCAAACACAACCCAGAGTTGCAGAGCTGCATAACAGTTTCACACCTAATTGTGTTTTTTTGTTATTGAACTTTATTAAAAATAATTATAAGAGCTACTGTACTCACCTGTACTGCGGTAAACGTCTCCATTTTAATGAATAATTAAGAATTACTTATGACTATGCCAGTCTCGCCGGAAACCGAATTACGATTCCAACCACCAAAGCTCTCTGGGACATCTCCCCAAAAGGCGGCAAGAATTTCCAACCATTAAACACAACCGCTAACGACAAGGCAAGGACCCCAATGAATCCCTGGACGATTGCTGATATTCGTCCTTTTTCTAATGATCCACAACTCGGGTCTCCGAACAGAGCCAACGCCAACGATACGCTGGATGGACACGAAAGTGGCAAAACACATAATTCCTAGGCCCTCGAAACCCGTAGAGTTTACTTTTATTACCTTCTTTTGTACTGCTCTGTCTCGAACAGAGATACACTAAGAACATGCACACACACACACACACACACATACACGTAATTTACCCGCTGTGATGTTGTAGAAGTGGTCAGCCCTAAAATCGGAACGTACATCATGGCCGGCCTTTGCCCGGGCAGCAGCATCCAGCGTGTGGTCATTAGAATAAATTTACATTTAACTTTCCTCGAGCGTGAGCGTGAACTTCCACTCCGTGTAGGCCTCGAATGGCCCAAAATGCCATGAACGGGGCTGAAGGTGAAAAACTTTGCCGGTACGAAACCCCCTCCCCAAACCCCACACCGGGCGCACGGACACATGCAAATGTACGAAGGGGAAGCTCGCTAAGCCCGCCCGTAGGTCTTCGCATACCCACACAAAGCGAAAAGAAACATCCATGGAGAGTAATGAGAGTCTAATGGGCTTTGGAGCCGTTCCAGTCCGGATGCCGGAGCCGGCGCTCCCCAAGAAAACGAACGGTGGGCTTACAAAAAAAAAACGTCGGAAAGGTGGAGTAGTAATCGTATTATTAGATTGATGATTGCCCAGCATCGGGTACACCCTGCACGCCGGTGATGTGCTTTTTGAGGCTGCGAAGTGGCAAAACTTTTCCACTCCTGCTGCAGGACACCGAAGCATGGCTTAAAAGCATTATGAGTTATTTATGACGAGAGGAAATTGATTCCTTCCTTCGGCCGGCCGGTAGCAAAGGCTCACCGATCGGCTTCGTTCTCACCGTAACCGGGGAGACCTCCTGCACCTCCTTCGGCATGAAGTGCAGCCCGCACATTCCACAAATGAATACCGGCATGTACTCGAT